>NW_026999925.1:0-9408 GCF_036934945.1 Oncorhynchus masou masou
GCCAGTGATGAACCCAGCGGACCAAGACTCCGTTTGCCATACAATTACCCAGCAGGAGAAGCTGTTGGGACAACACAACACGGCGCTACACGAGATAGCGGGTTCAATCCGGAACTTATCGGATAGATTAACGAGTATTCAGGATCAGCTCAGGTTGCCGGCGGATCATCCACCACCTGTTTCACCCATATCACCTGCCAATTCGGGAGCGGGTTCCTTCCGTGAGCCCAAGGTTCCGACACCGGAGAAGTACGAGGGAGATCTGGGAGGATGCCATTCATTTCTTTTACAGTGTGGGTTAGTTTTTGATCTGCAGCCCTACTCTTACGCCACAGATAAGGCTAGGATAGCTTTTGTTATTGAGCTGCTGCGTGGTAGAGCTCTGGAATGGGCTTCAGCTGTTTGGGAACGACGGGACACATGCATGAACGTCATACCAGGGTTTCACGGCAGAGATGAGAAAGCTTTTTGACCATCCAGTCCGAGGTAAGGACGCAGCTAAACGTTTGTTCTCTCTTCGCCAAGGAGCTCGCAGTGTGGCAGACTTTGTGATAGAATTTAGGACATTGGCTGTGGAGAGTGGTTGGAATGAGGAATCACTACAAGTGTTTTTTTACCAGGGGTTGTCGGAGCAACTCAAGGACGAGCTGATCTCCTATCCAGAGCCTAGTGACCTAGATAGTTTGGTCACCTTAGCTATTCAGGTAGATAATAGAATCCAAGAGAGAATGAGGGAGAAGCAGTGGGGTCCATCTAATCAATCTGAGACTCGGTTACCATTTGGGTCAGGAAGTGGACCAGAATGGGTTGATCATTTTCCCTCACATGGGATTAGTGGAGGAGTCCTGCCGCCAGATCCTGATCCAAGTGGGGCGGCACGGGTTAACTAAGGACGAGCGCCAACGTAGACGTGAGACCAACAGCTGCCTCTACTGTGGTAGCTCGGGACATTACATCTCTGTTTGTCCTCAGCGCCCGTTAAACTGCTCGGCTCGTTAAGTTTGGGAGGTTTGTTAGCGAGCCAGTTTCAACCTCTCAAGAGCCCTGTCAGACCTCGTTTTCCTGCTACCCTCATAAATAAGAATCAGAGTTTAGCGATTAACGCTTTCATCGATTCAGGTGCCGATGACAGCTTCATTGATGCCGACTTAGTAGAACAGCTGGGGCTTTCCAAGGAGCAATTACCGGAAGCCATTGAAGCAACCACTCTGAACGGCAGTAGACTGAACCGGTTAAGATGTTGTTGTCGGGGAATCATTCAGAGGTTATTTCTTTTTTCATTTTGCCTCCCCCCCATGTTCCTCTGGTTCTTGGATACCCCTGGCTAAGAGAACACAATCCTTTGTTCGATTGGGTGACTGGTAAGGTAACTAGTTGGAGCATTGAGTGCCATGCTAACTGCCTCAGGACTGACTGTTCTCATGCTGTCCCCAGTCGGGTCAGTGAGTCTGCTCCTCCTGATTTGTCCCTGGTTCCTGAAACATATCACGAGTTGGGTGAGGTGTTCAGTAAGCAGAAAGCTCAGTCACTTCCTCCCCACCGACCTTATGATTGTACAATTAAGCTGTTCTAATATAAATAATAATATAATAATATATCCCATTTAGCAGACGCTTTTGTCCAAAGCGACTTACAAGTCGGCTGGGGCCACTACTTTTACATATGGGTGGTCCCAGTGGGAATCGAACCCACGACGCTTGGCGTTGCAAGCGCCATGCTCTACCGACTGAGCCACACAGGACCCTGTTCTCTGGAGCTGCCTTTCCCAAGGGACGGTTATACAGTATTTCTCGACCTGAGCGGGAAGCCCTGGAGACCTACATAAAGGAGTCTCTTGCTGCAGGTCTCATTCGTCCCTCGTCATCACCCCTGGGAGCTGGATTTTTTTGGGGGAGTAAGAAGGATGGCTCTCTTCGACCGTGTATTGATTATCGGGGGTTGAATGATATTACGGTCAAGAACAAGTACCCCTTGCCCTTGATGAGCTCCGCTTTCGATTCTTTACACGGTGCTACTGTGTTTACGAAGCTTGATCTACGCAATGCGTATCATCTGGTTCGGATCAAGGAGGGGGACGAGTGGTTGACTGGATTCAATACACCTATGGGACATTTCGAGTACCAGGTGATGCCTTTTGGACTTTCCAACGCTCCAGCAGTGTTCCAAAGTTTGGTGAATGACGTGCTGAGGGATATGATCGGTCTGTTTGTGTTCGTTTACCTGGATGACATCCTGATTTTCTCCAATGAGCTTTCCAGCCACATCCAACATGTTAAGCAGGTCCTGCAGCGGTTATTGGAGAACCGTCTGTTTGTGAAGGCAGAGAAGTGTGATTTCCACGCCCACACTACATCCTTCCTCGGTACATCATCTCCAGGGGTGAGATCAAGATGGACCAAGAGAAGGTTCGGGCGGTTCGGGATTGGGCCCGGCCCGGTACGAGATCCAGAGATTCCTGGGATTTGCGAACTTCTATCGGAGGTTTATCGGTGATTACAGCCGGGTGGCTGCCCCTTTAACTGCTCTGACGTCTTGCACCAGAATTTTCTGTTGGACTCCTGAGGCAGACCGAGCATTTCTGAACTTGAAGAGCCGATTCACCAACGCGCCGATTCTCTCTCAACCTGACACTTCCCGTCAGTTTGTTGTTGACGTGGACGCGTCTGATGTGGGGGTGGGCGCAATCATGTCCCAGCGTAGCTCCACTGACGGTAAACTCCATCCCTGCGCCTTCTACTCTTGTCGTCTTTCACCAGCTGAGAGAAACTATGATGTGGGTAACCGGGAGCTTCTCGCTGTGAAGCTTGCCTTGGAGGAGTGGCGTCACTGGTTGGAGGGAGCGGAGCAACCGTTTGTGGTCTGGACTGACCACAAGAATCTGGCTTACGTCCAATCGGCTAAACGTCTCAAATCCCGTCAGGCCAGGTGGGCTTTGTTTTTTGGACGCTTCAAATTTTCCCTGACGTTCCGACCTGGGTCGAAGAACGGCAAGGCGGACGCCTTGTCCCAGATGTTCTCCAAGACGAATGAGAGTGGGGCCAAGACTGAGACGATTCTTCCCCAGAACCTTGTGGATTGAGGAGGATGTGATGGCGGCCCTTCGGACGCAGCCCGGCCCCGGTAACGGTCCACCCGGTCGGTTGTTCGTGCCTGAGTCGGTCCGTTCTGCTGTTCTTCAGTGGTCCCATGCCAGCAAGATAGCTTGTCACCCTGGCGTTGCTCGGACTATGGCGCTACTGTGCAGGCGATTTTGGTGGCCTGCCATGGGAGAAGATACCCGGAGGTTTGTTGCCCCATGTCCTGTTTGTGCTCAGAACAAAAGTACCAATCGGCCCAGCTCTGGGCTTCTTCACCCCTACCTATTCCTCGGCGACCTTGGTCGCATCTGGCCCTGGATTTTGTCACGGGATTGCCCCTTCTGTTGGGAACACGGTCATTCTGACCATTGTGGACAGATTCAGCAAGTTTGCTCATTTTGTCCCTCTCTCAAGCTTCCATCTGCCATGGAGACGTCCGAGATCCTGGTTAGGGAGGTTTTCAGGGTCAACGGATTGCCCAGTGACATTGTTTCTGACTGTGGTCCTCAGTTTACCTCTGCTGTCTGGAGATCCTTCTGTTTGGCCATTGGAGCTACAGTCAGTCTCACTTCTGGATTTCACCCACAATCTAATGGTCAGGCGGAGAGAGCCAACCAGAAGATGGAGTCCACGCTGCGTTGTCTTGTCTCCTCTGATCCCACCTCTTGGTCATCTCAATTACCCTGGGTCGAGTATGCCCATAATACCCTTCCTTCATCTGCCACTGGGATGTCCCCCTTCCAATGCCTGTACGGATACCAACCTCCCTTGTTTCCTTCTCAGCAGAGGGATCTTTTGGTTCCTTCTGTCCAGGCCCACATTCGTCGTTGCCACCGGACCTGGCATCAGGCCAGGAAGGTCCTCCGTAGAGTTTCTGACCGGTATCAGATCCAGGCGAATCGTCGCCGTATTCCTGCTCCCGCTTATACCATCGGAGATAAGGTTTGGTTGGCTACACAGGATCTTCCTCTACGGACTGAGTCGAGGAAACTGTCACCAAAGTTCATTGGTCCGTTTGTGGTGGAGAGAATCATTTACACTGTTGTGGTCCGACTCAAATTGCCGGCAACGCTTCGAGTACACCCCACCTTTCATGTCTCCTGCCTCAAGGCGGTTCTCCTCAGTCCTCTGTTGCCCCCTCCTCCTCGTCCTCCTCCTCCGGATGATCGGAGGTGGTCCTGCTTCACACGGTGCGCCGCATGTCGGATTCCAGACGGCGGGGTCATTTCCACATCTCGTGGATTGGGAAGGATATGGTCCAGAGAGAGGAGTTGGATTCCTCGGCGCTCAGATCCTTGATTGACGACCTGCTTCGTGACTTCTACAGCCTCCACCCTGGTGCTCCAGGTAGTCCGCCCGGCATGCCTTGGCCGAGGGGGGTACTGTCTCGAATCCCGCTTCCTGAGTCTGTGTTTGCCTGTGTTTCTGTCCTGGAGTGTGTTTCCGGTGTCCTGGAACGCACCCTGTCTGGTTGCCGGCGAACTAGCTTGTTGGGAGATTGATGTTCACCCGCACCTGTATCCCATCAGTAATCTGAACACCTGTCCTGATCATCACCTCTCCCCTTCAAAAACTCTGACCTGACATCCATTCCCTGCCGGATCGTTAGCCATGAACAGTATGCTGTGCCCACGAACCAGCCTCCAGTTTATAGAGTTTGTTTTGTTTTGTTTTATTGTTTTGTACGTCTTGCTTGCCTTTAACTTACCGCTTGTTTTGTCTACAGCCATTCACCCGGAACCCATACCCCATCCCTGTATGCTCGTCGCCAGTGTGTTGTTATCCATTGGATCTGCCTAACCACTCCCATCAACCCACCTCCGTTGCCCGCTCCTCCACCCGGAACCATCTACCTCCACGTTCTCATTGATTAATAAATGCTTTTGTGTCCAATTCTAGTAAACCCTGACAAGAAATAGTAACAGTAGTAGCAGTAATAGTAGTAGTAGTAGTAGTAGTAGTAGTAGTAGCAGTAATACTAATAGTAGTAATAGTAGTAGTAGTAATAGTAATAGTAGTAGTAGTAATAGTAGTAGTAGTAGTAATAGTAGTAGTAGTAGTAATAGTAGTAGTAGCAGTAATAGTAATAGTAGTAACAGTAGTAATAGTAGCAGTAGTAGCAGTAATATTAGTAGTAGTAGTAGTAGTAGTAGCAGTAATACTAATAGTAGTAATAGTAGTAGTAGTAATAGTAGTAATGATAGAAGTAGTAGTAATAGTAGTAGTAGCAGTAATAGTAATAGTATTCATGGTAATAGTAGTAGTAGTAATAGCAGTAGTAGTAGTAATAGTAATAGTAGTAATAATAAAAGTAGTAATAGTAGTAGTAGTAGCAGTAATAGTAGTAATAATAATAGTAGTAGTAGTAGTAGTAATAATAGTAGCAGTAGCAGTAATAGTAGTAATAGCAGTAGTAGTAATAGTAATAGTAGTATTAGTAGAAGTAGTAGCATTAGTAATAGTAGTAGTAGTAGTAATAGTAGTAATAATAAAAGTAGTAATAGTAGTAGTAGTAGTAAAAGTAGTAATAGTAGTAGTAGTAGCAGTAATAGTAGTAATAGTAGTAGCAGTAGTAGTAGTAGTAATAGTAGTAGTAGCAGTAGTAGTAGTAGTAGTAATAGTAGTAGTAGTAGTAGTAATAGTAGTGGTAGAAGCAGTAAAAGTAATTGTAGTAATAGTAGTAGTAGTAGTAGTAGTAGTAAGAGTAGTAGTAGTAATAGTAATAGTATTCATGGTAATAGTAATAATAGTAATAGTAGTAATAGCAGTAGTAGTAGTAGTAGTAGTAGTAATAGTAGTAGTAATAATAGTAGCAGTAGTAGTATTAAAAGTAATAGCAGTAATAGTATTAATAGTAGTAGTAGTAGTAATACTGATAGTAGTAGTAGTAGTAGTAATATTAATAATAATATTAGTAGTAGTAGTATTAGTAGTAGCAGCAGTAGCCTAGTGGTTAGTAGTAGCAGGGTAGTAGCAGGGTAGCCTAGTGGTTAGATCGTTGGACTAGTAACCGGAAGATTGCGAGTTCAAACCCCCGAGCTGACAAGGTACAAATCTGTCGTTCTGCCCCTGAACAGGCAGTTAACCCACTGTTCCCAGGCCGTCATTGAAAATAAGAATGTGTTCTTAACTGACTTGCCTGGTTAAATAAAGGTTAAAAAAAAAAAAAAAAAAAAGTGGCAGTAGTAGCAGCAGTTGCAGTAGTAGCAGCAGTAGCATTAGCAATAGCAGTAATAGCAGTAGCAGCAGAGCAGCAGCAGTAGCAGTAGCAGCAATAGCATTAGCAGCAGCAGCAGCAGCAGCAGCGAGCAGCAGCAACAGCAGCAGTAGCAGTAGTAATAGTAGTAATAGTGGTAGAAGTAATAGTAGTAGTAGTACCAGTAGTATTAATAGTATCTCTCGGGCTCCTGAGTTGTGCAGCGTCTAAGGCACTGCATCTCAGTGTTTGAGGCGTCACTACAAACACCCTGCTTCGATTCCAGGCTGTTTCACAACCGACCGTGATTGGGAGTCCCATAGGACGGCGCACAATTGGCCCAGCATTGGCCGGTGTAGGCCGTCATTGTAAATAAGAATTTGACTTGCCTAGTTATATAAAGGTTACATTATAAAAAATAACAGTAGTAGTATTAGTAGTAGTATTAGCAGTAGTAACATCACTTCAGTAGTACAGCGTAGCAGCAGCAGCAGCAGCAGTAGCAGTAGCAGCAGCAGCAGTAGTGTTGCGCAGCAAGGCAGTAGCAGCAGCAGCAGTAGCAGTAGCAGTAGCAGCAGCAGTAGCAGCACAGCAGCAGCAGCAGGCACCAGCAATATTAACCGCAGCAGCGGCAGCAATACCAACAGCAGTAGCAGCAGTAACACCAGTAATAGTAATGGCATTTGCAGTAGCAGCAGCAGCAGTAATACTTGGCAGTGTTGTTAGCAGAGCAGTAGAAGTAGCAGCAGTAGTAGTAGTAGTTGTGATAGGTTAGTAGTTATCTAATGAATTAAACTGGCTCTGGTACTGGGACAGCACTGTAGTAATAGTAGTTAGTGGTAGACAGGTTGTAGTGCTGTACAGAAAGAAAACTGAATGATAAACAGGACTCACTGCGGATGTTTTCTGCCCTCTTGACCCTAGTCAGAGCCAGTCGTATGCTGGCAGGGTCCTTGTCTGTGGAGACCACGGTGGTGACAGGGAGGCCGTAGCTCCGCAGAGCGTCAGCGACCTTGCTGCCTGTGTCCACCCACACATCCTCAGCCGAGGAGATGATCCCTATGTGTGCCCAGCGGAAGTGTCTTACCAGGCTGAGCAGCACCCAGGTGGCGCAGGGCACCGCAAGGGCGAGCAAGGTGCCTACTTCGGTCGTCCAGCTCGTAGTTCACACAGGTCCAAGAGAACAGGGCTTTGTTCCAGTTGTTGGCCAGTAAAGAGGCTGCATCACAGTAGCCAGGGTTGACAGGGCCCAGGAAGGCATTAGCCCGCATGTAGTGACCTAAGAAACCCTTGAGTGCCATGGATGTCTGGCAGTCCTCATCAATGATGACATACTCAAAGGTGGTGCCCAGGGACAGTGAGGGGTCATTGTTGATCCTCTCCACAGCCAGCTGCGCTGCCGTCTGGGGCAGTGCCTTAGCAAACAGAGGGTCACATTTCCACGGTCCAACTACCCCTACCTTGAACACAGTAGAAGTAGATCTAGCCGCACAGGGCACACTTAGGGATGCCAGGCAGGAACCCCAGCGCCAGGCTCCATGGGGAGGGAGGGAAACTTGGCTTCTGTGAGGACTGGTGTTGTCAGATAGGTTGATGCCCACTCATGCAGTGAACTATGAAGCTGGTAAAGCTGCCGGAGCATTGCAAGATGCCTTCTCCAGCAGATCCCACAATCCACTATCCCTCAAACGCTGTCCATTCCCCAAAAGGCCCAATGTCCTGTGAAATATAAAGGTATGAAGACAAATACTGCACGTATGGGTTTATTTTCTCCAATGGGATGATCATTCATCATGTGTGGTGATAATCCAATCATGGCAGACATTGAATGGAGATAAAAATAGCCCTCTGTCTGTCCCCATCGACACCAGCCTAAAAACCCTGTCACATAACAATCGCCGGTCTAATCAACTATAGAACCATACATGTTGTTTAAGTTTATTGTAAGAATTGTAATTAGAGAGAGAAACAAACTAAATTCACATTTTAAACCTGGCTCGTTCAATCATATAATTAACCGTATCGTATTTTATTTGACATAAAAATGAAAATGACCCCTTATTACATAGCTATCCTATTAAAAGCCATTGTAAGATACTGAATTCAACACATTCACACGTATTATTTGTGGATGGAATTATCCTGTAATTATCTTTTCAACAAAGTCCTAATTCTTTAGGAGAGACTTTGGAAGAACAGAAAGCAGATTCATCTTGGGTAATATCTGCTCCCGCCCCTCCAACCAAATGTTTGTGTACGTGTGTATATGTGTGTGTTTGTACTGTATATGTTTGTGTGTATATGCGTTTGTATTTGTGTGTATGTGTATATATGTGTGTGTATATGTGTGTGTGTGTGTATATATATGTGTGTGTATATGTGTGTATTTGTGTGTGTGTATATATGTGTGTGTATATATACATGTGTATGTATATGTGTGTGTATATAATGGTGTGTATATGTCTGTATACTGTATTTGTGTGTATGTGTATATATGTGTGTATGTATGTATGTATCCCGCAAATAACCAGTCTCAACGTCAACAGTGAGAGGCAACTTCGGGATGCTATTCAGTGTCTGTTCCTCTGTCCAGTGTCTGTGCTTTTTTTGCCCATCTTAATCTTTTCTTTTTATTGGCCAGTCTGAGATATGGCTTTTTCTTTGCAACTCTGCCTAGAAGGCCAGCATCACGGAGTCGCCTATTCACTGTTGACGTTGAGACTGTTTTTTTGCGGGTACTATTTAATGAAGCTGCCAGTTCAGGACTTGTGAGGTGTCTGTTTCTCAAACTAGACACTCAGTTGTGCACCGGGGCCTCCCACTCCTCTTTCTATTCTGGTTAGAGCCAGTTTGCGCTGTTCTGTGAAGGGAGTAGTACACAGCGTTGTACGAGATCAGTTTCAGTTTATTGGCAATTTATTGCATTGAATAGCCTTAATTTCTCATGACAAAAATAGACTGACGAGTTTCAGAAGAAAGTTCTTTGTTTCTGGTCATTTTGAGCCTGTAATCGAACCCACAAATGTTGATGCTCCAGATACTCAACTCATCTAAAGAAGGCCAGTTTTATTGTTTCTTGAATCAGAACAACATTTTTCAGCTGTGATAACATAATTGCAAAAGGCTTTTCTAATT
>NW_026999926.1:0-9408 GCF_036934945.1 Oncorhynchus masou masou
TACATTTACATTTACATTTAAGTCATTTAGCAGACGCTCTTATCCAGAGCGACTTACAAATTAGTGAATTCACCCTTCTGACATCCAGTGGAACAGCCACTTTACAATAGTGCATCTAAATCATTAAGGGGGGGGTGGTGGGGAAGGATTACTTATCCCTATCCTAGGTATTCCTTGAAGAGGTGGGGTTTCAGGTGTCTCCGGAAGGTGGTGATTGACTCCGCTGTCCTGGCGTCGTGAGGAGTTTGTTCCACCATTGGGGGGCCAGAGCAGCGAACAGTTTTGACTGGGCTGAGCGGGAACTGTACTTCCTCAGTGGTAGGGAGGCGAGCAGGCCAGAGGTGGATGAACGCAGTGCCCTTGTTTGGGTGTAGGGCCTGATCAGAGCCTGGAGGTACTGCGGTGCCGTTCCCCTCACAGCTCCGTAGGCAAGCACCATGGTCTTGTAGCGGATGCGAGCTTCAACTGGAAGCCAGTGGAGAGGGCGGAGGAGCGGGTGGCCGTGAGAGAACTTGGGAAGGTTGAACACCAAGGCCGGGCTGCGGCGTTCTGGATGAGTTGTAGGGGTTTAATGGCACAGGCAGGGAGCCCAGCCAACAGCGAGGTTGCAGTAATCCAGACGGAGATGACAAGTGCCTGGATTAGGACCTGCGCCGCTTCCTGTGTTAGGCAGGTCATTACTCTGCGGATGTTGTAGAGCATGAACCTACAGGAACGGGCCACCGCCATGATGTTAGTTGAGAACGACAGGGTGTTGTCCAGGATCACGCCAAGGTTCTTAGCGCTCTGGGAGGAGGACACAATGGAGTTGTCAACCGTGATGGCGAGATCATGGAGCGGGCAGTCCTTCCCCGGGAGGAAGAGCAGTTCCGTCTTGCCGAGTTCAGCTTGAGGTGGTGATCCGTCATCCACACTGATATGTCTGCCAGACATGCAGGTGCGATTCGCCACCTGGTCATCAGAAGGGGAAAAGGGAAGATTAATTGTGTGTCGTCTGCATAGCAATGATAGGAGAGACCATGTGAGGTTATGACAGAGCCAAGTGACTTGGTGTATAGCGAGAATAGGAGGGAGGAACAGAGCCCTGGGGGACACCAGTGGTGAGAGCGCGTGGCGAGGAGACAGATTCTCGCCACGCCACCTGGTAGGAGCGACCTGTCAGGTAGGGACGCAATCAAGCGTGGGCCGCGCCGGAGATGCCCAGCTCGGAGAGGGTGGAGAGGAGGGATCTGATGGTTTACAGTATCGAAGGCAGCCGATAGGTCTAGAAGGATGAGAGCAGAGGACAGAGAGTTAGCTTTAGCAGTGCGGAGCGCCTCCGTGATACAGAGAAGAGCAGTCTCAGTTGAATGACTAGTCTTGAAACCTGACTGATTTTGGATCAAGAAGGTCATTCTACAGGAAGAGATAGCGGGAGAGCTGGCCAAGGACGGCACGATCAAGAGTTTGAGAGAAAGAAAGAAAGGGGATACTGGTCTGTAGTTGTTGACATCGGAGGGATTAGTGTAGGTTTTTCAGAAGGGGTGCAACTCTACGCTCTCTTGAAGACGGAAGGGACGTAGCCAGCGGTCAGGGATGAGTTGATGAGCGAGGTGAGGTAAGGGAGAAGGTCTCCGGAAATGGTCTGGAGAAGAGAGGAGGGATAGGGTCAAGCGGGCAGGTTGTTGGGCGGCCGGCCGTCACAAGAAGCGAGATTTCATCTGGAGAGAGAGGGGAGAAAGAGGTCAGAGCACAGGGGTAGGGCAGTGTGAGCAGAACCAGCGGTGTCGTTTGACTTAGCAGAGAGAGAGAGAAATACTTTAATGATTACACAGCAGCATGCTGTAGGAAAAAAAAGGTATGTATATGAGATATATGATACTGTATAAGACAAGATAATGTGTGAAAGAGAGGAGGAACAGACAGAATGCTAAGCAGTGTTTTGTATTTCTGAGCAGACCGAGCGCAGGCAGGCAGGAAGACAGACAGACAAGGGAAAGACAGAAAGACAAACAGACAAGAGACAGAAGGGCGGACAGACAGACAGAGAAAGAGACAGACAAACAGAAAGAGACAGACAGACAGACAAACAGAAAGACAGAGAGACTGCGAGACCACAGTAAGGAGCTGACCTGTCATAGATGAGGAAGTCATCCTTCTTTCCAGCCAGGGCCTGCCACACATCATCCTGTTTGGGTACCTGTTTGTACAATATGATGTTCTCAGACAGTTTCTGGCTCAGCAAGGTGTGAAGGTGCTGGGCCTGCTCCCCCTGGTGGTTCACCACCATATAGGTCACATTGTCCAGACCTGGCCCTCCAGCTTCCAGGCGCAGCTCATCCAATCTGCTCAAAGGAACACAAGGAAGTGAAAACTGAGGATACATTGTTGACTGTTTTAAATCGTTTTGCCTACAGTCAGAAGGAAAGTCAGTCTTCGAAATTTGGACAGCATGCACTGCAAATATCAAATAGATCATTATTGTATTGCGACTGTCAGTGAAAAGTAGAGAGGACCAGCCAGGCATATCGCAATATTTCGATTGTAAATGGCTATTGCTGTAAAGGGAAGACAATGAAAAGACTAATCTATATTTTAGTTGAACGAACAACCGTAGGCGTATCTTACGGGCACCAGTGGAGCGCATTCACCATATCCCTGGTGAGTGCACAATGCTCATATTCACTATTTTTCATTGTTAGGTTAGTGCCACTTAAAAGTATATTTTTGGAAAATAATTTCCTCCTCCAGTTTAGATTGACGTCATATTGTATTTGAGGCTCCTTCTCATATGCCTATTATGTGGACAATCCTTTATTTCCTTTTTTGTCAGTGTCCAGCCCGACCTCCAGTGTCAGCAGAGTAGTCTACCATGTAATTTATTGTATTAAAACATGTTAAGGCTCGGGACAATACTGCCCCTTTGGATGAATTGCGTGCCCATAGTAAACTGAAAAAAATCTGTCCAAAATTGCTAATATATGCATATAATAATTATTATTGAATAGAAAACACTCTAAAGCTTCTAAAACCGTTTGAATTATGTCTGTAAGTATAGCAGAACTAACAGGGCAGCCAATCTCCCAAACTAGTTTTGTCATCCAGAAAGTTGGGGCAACTTTGCGTCATCGCCCCACCCTTCCAACCAGCTATGGATCTGGGAACAGTTTCTATGTCTTCCGCGAGATGTCCTCTATCAGCAGAGCGATTAATTGTGCAAATCCCGCAAGCTTTGACACTTTGGCATGCAAAATAGTGAGTGTCGCAAGAAAATACATGCGCTTCGGCGCACGTTGGGCACAGAGCTCCCTTTGTTCCAACTTGCATGAGAGGAAGTCAGATTGTCCGGTTGAATCGCCAATTGTTTTGTACGTTAATAACATCCTAAAGCTTGATTCTGCACTTAGTTTGACCAGTTTAGTCGACATATAATATGTAATTTTGAAGTTTTGATGCGCAACTGTTCGGGACCAGAAGTCATTTTGGATGCATTTCAGCTGGAACTTGAAGCATATGCTAATAAAAAGACACACGACTTGAAACCAAACAATGTTTTGGGTAAGTATGACTCCTTCCACTACATTCTGATCGAAGACCATCAAAGGTAAGGGAATATTTATGTTGTAATTTTGTGTTTCTGTTGACTCCAACATAGCGGAGAAATATTGCTTATGTCTGAGCGCCGTCTCAGATTATTGAATAGAAAACGATTTCTGTAACGTTAAAAGAAATGTGACAAAGCGATTGTATTAAGAAGCAGTGTATCTTTCTAACTATATGTAGAACATGTATATTTAGTCAAAGTTTATGATGTGTATTGCTGTTATCTGGCGTTATCTGGCGGAGCTATCTATAATTTCTCCGGACATTATTTAGCATTTTCTGAACATGGTGTCAATGTAAATGGAGATTTATGGATATAAATTGCATATGATTGAAAAAAACATAAATGTACTGTGTAACATGTCCTATTACTGTCATCTGATGAAGATTTTCAAAAGGTTAGTGAATTATTTTTCTTTTAATCCTGCGTTTGTGATTGCATCTTTTGTTCGACAAAATGGCTACATATCGTCTGTGTCTTTGTGGTGGTTTGACATACATACGTGATATGTTTTCGCTGACTCGCTGGGTAGATGAACAAGGTGTTTATCTTTCATTTGAGCTATTGGACTTGTTAATGTGTGGAGGTTAAATATTTCTGAAGAATATTTTTGCATTCTGTGCGCCACTTTTTGAGTTGAGGGGGTGGGGGGTGCCCTTGGGGAACGTGTAGCGTGAACACGTTAACAGTTTAAGGAGGGCATCAATATTTTTGTTATGGTTTTCCATTAAAAAAACAGGAGACAAAGGGCTGTGAGGCAAATCCCGAGTGCACAGTAATACCCTCTGCCCAAGACGATACAGGGAGCCGGGATCCGGTGGTTGTCCACCTGTCACCGATACCTGGAGATGGTCTTGAGAAGAGCCGACCAGGCTCTCTTCCAGGTACGGGCGTACTCAACCCACACAAGTTTCTGGCTCCAGGTGGTGGGCTTGGCAGAGACAATATAGTGAAGAGCAGTCTCCAGGTCCTGATTGGCTCGCTCCGACAGGCCGTTAGACTGGGGGTGGAACCCGGAGGACAGGCTGGCTGACGACCCAATGAATGTGCAGAACGCCTTCCAGAACAAGGACAAGAAATGAGCAATCCAGTCGGAGACCACGTCAACCGGGAGTCATGGATCAGGAAGACGTGCTGCACCATGAGCTGGGCCGTCTCTTTGGCAGAGGGTAACTTGGAGAGAGGAATGAAATGGGTGGCTTTGGAAAACCGGTCCAGTACTGTTAGGATGACGGTGTTAACATCAGACGAGAGGAGACCAGTGACGAAGTCCAGGGATATGTGTGACCAGGGATGGTGAGGGACAGAGAGTGGTTGAAGAAGACCAGCCGGAGCTTGTTGAGGAGTCTTAATCTGTGTACAGGCAGTGATGTACCCGGAGACGTCAGAGACCATGGTAGGCTACCAAAAGTGATGTCTCACAAAGGCCAGGGTTCGACGGGATCCAGTGTGGCAGGCAAGCCTGGAGGAGTTGGCCCACTCCTGTACTGAGTGGTACCACTCCAGTCAGACAGCGTCAGGAACAAACATCCGGTTATCTAGGTCCCCTGGGCTGGGAACGCTGCGATTCACAGACCTAATTTTCTATCCCCCAGCTGTGTGCCGCAGCCAGACACGAGGTGGGAAGGATGGTCTCGGGGTCCGAGGGTGTCACCGTTGGGCTATATTACTGTGAAAGTGCATTTGGCTTGGCATGCTTGGATCCTGGGCTGTAGAAGAGGGAGAAGTTAAACCCTGGTGAAAAGCATAGCCCACCTAGCTTGCCTGGAATTGAGATGCTTAGCGGAGCTGACATATTCCAGGTTTTTGTGATCTGTCCACACAATTAAAGGATGTTCCGCCCCCTCCAACCAGTGCCTCCATTAGTCTAACACCATCGTCAAAGCGAGAAGCTCACAATTCCCCACATCGTAATTCCTCTGCGTGGCGTTAAGACAATGGGTGAAGAAGGAGCAGGGTTGCAGCTTGAGGTCCAGGGCAGAACGCTCGGGCAGGACAGCCCCCACTTCGACATCTGAAGCGTCGGCCTCCACCACGAACTGACGGGACGGGTCAGGATGAACTGATATGGGAGTTGTGGTTAAGTCATCTGCGCACGGAACCCGCTAGCGGCCTGAATTTCCACAACATACGGTGATCACTACATAAATAGTCATATTAAACATTCATGAAAATACAAGTGTCTCACATGTATCGAAAGCCTAGAATCTTGCTAATCCAACTGTGTTGTCAGATTTAAAAAAGGATTTTCTACGAAAAGATACGATGCGATTATCTGAGCATAGAGCCCCATAAAAAAACTATTTTAAACAGCACAAGCGTAACATAATCACAAACTGCATTAAAATAAATCGTTTAGCTTTGACGATCTTCATCTGTTTGCAATTCCAATGCTCATTGTTACACAATGAATGATCTTCTGTTTGATAAAATCCGTTTTTATAGCCTAACACGAAACATTTTGTGAATCGCTTGTGTCGTGAATTCCGTCTCATTCCATTTTCAACGACACATTCCAGGTAAATAACCCACACAGAACGTGACTTCTCCAGTCATGTTTGGTTTCACTGCAATCTAACTGGTTTGTTTGTAACACAATCAAACCATGATGGGCATTCCGGACGTACTGACTGAAAGAAACCGATTTGAAGACCACAAGTCATGACATCATTGTGCACCAATGATTTGCCCGCTGTTTCGTTGATTGACTGTCTTTTAACCCAATGACCACTGATTGTCTTGAACTCTAGCTGGGTAGATAGCCAATGAGCTGAGCTAAATGGCAATACACCATGTTTATGTGTTGCAAGACCAACCCATGTAGTAAGCTTCAGCGTAAAGTGAGTCATTTGCTATTGAAGTTTCATACCGGAAGAAGCTACGCATATTACGCATTGCATTGTTTGGTGACTGCGCAGATTCAGCTGTTTATATATCAATCATTATGGCGACTAAGTCAAGGAAAGCTAAATCTTAGTCTAGATATACAGATGTACACACAACTTTAGAATAAATTGATTGGGAAGGTGAGACAAAGGTTGTTGTAGGACGCTTCATTTAGCGATTGTGGAGGAATATTTTTTGAACGGGAGAGGACATCGTTTTGGACTGGTAAGTTCTTATCATGCTAATGCCCTTGTTTGAAATTAATAATATAAACATTTTTTGTGATTTCTTTTTAAATTTAGAAGCAATATATCAACATGTAATTTCATGAAATGTGAGATGGGTGTGTCTGCCGCCCCACCCCAACCCACATGAAATAGCCTATTTGAGGCTGTTGAGGAGAGGGCAGGACCACATCAATGGCCAAAGTGAAATGGAGGAAGTAGATACAGCTAGTCTGTTGTAATATAATAGAGACAGTAGATCTAGCTGAAATGTCATAATATAATAAAGACAGTAGATCAAGCTGGTCTGTCATAATATAATAGAGACAGTAGATCAAGCTGAAATGTCATAATATAATAGAGACAGTAGATCTAGCTGAAATGTCAAAATATAATAGAGACAGTAGATCTAGCTGAAATGTCATAATATAAAAGAGACAGTAGATCTAGCTGAAATGTCATAATATAATAGAGACAGTAGATCTAGCCGAAATGTCATAATATAATAGAGACAGTAGATCTAGCCGAATTGTCATAATATAATAGAGACAGTAGATCTAGCTGAAATGTCATAATATAATAGAGACAGTAGATCTAGCTGAAATGTCATAATATAATAGAGACAGTAGATCTAGCTGAAATGTCATAATATAAAAGAGACAGTAGATCTAGCAGGTAATAATAATATAATAATATATTCAACGTAATATATTCAACCTTCAACTCTCTCTATATATCTGTTTATTATACTTGTTGATACAAGGCTCATATGTGAAACTATTCTAACTGAACATTTTCTTTCACAGTGACACTGACTCCGAATGGGAGTCTTATCCGGTGTCCTGTGTGAATTTCATATGCTCTCTCTAATTCTCTCTTTCTCTCGGAGAAACTTGTTGTAAATCCAGCCACAGTGTCCGATTTCAAAAAGGCTTTATGACGAAAGCAAACGACTATATTAGGTGAGTGCCTATTCACAGAATAACAGCCATTTTTCCAGCAAAAGAGAGGATTCACAAAAAGAAGAAATATAGATAAAATTCATCACTAACCTTTGATGAACTTCATCAGATGACACTCATATGACTTCATGTTACACAATACATGTATCTTTTGTTCGGTAAAGTTCAAATTTATATCCAAAAATCTGATTTCACATTGGCGCCTTACATTCAGAAGTTCCAAAACATCCGGGGATTTTGCAGAGAGCCACATCAATTTACAGGAATACTCATAATAAACATTGCTAAAAGATACAACTGTAATGCATGGAATTTTAGATGCACTTCTCCTTAATTCAACCGCTGTGTCAGATTTCAAAAAAGCTTTACGGAAAAAGCAAAGACACAAAAGAATCCGCATATAGGGTAGTCAACATTAGTCATAAATAGTATTATAAATATTCACTTACCTTTGTTGATCTTTGTCGGAATGCACTCCCAGGACTCCCACTTCCACAAGAAATGTTTGTTTTGTTTAGTAATGTCCATCATTTACATCCAAATAGTTACGTTTGTTAGTGCGTTTGGTAAACAAATCCAAAAACTAAGTCAAGAAGCGCATACACTAAAAGCAGACGAAATGTCAAAAAGTTCCATAACAGTCAGTAGAAACATGTCAAACAATGTACTGAATCAATCTTCAAAATGTTTTTAACATAAATCTTCAATAATGTTCCAACCGGAGAATTCCATTGTCTTCAGAAGTGCGATGGAACAGAGCTCCTTCTCATGTGAACGCACATGGACAGAGCATGGTCAGTTCATGGAAGACCGTACTCATTCCCTTCTCCTTCGGCCCCACTTCACAGTAGAAGCATCAGACAAGGTTCTAAAGGCTGACATCTAACTGACCTTCATGTCTTTAAGTAATGATGGACTGTCGTTTCCCATTGCTTATTTGAGCTGTTCTTGCCGTAATATGGACTTGGTCTGTATACCATCCCTACCTTGTCACAACAATTGATTATCTCAAACACATTAATTAAGAAGGAAAGAAATTCCACAAACTAACTTTTAACAGGACATACCTGACATTTGAATTGCATTCCAATCAAATAAAATAAATTTTTATTGGTCACATGCACATGGTTAGCAGATGTTAATGCGAGTATAGAAAAATGTGAAACATGAAATTGTGCTTCTAGTTCTGACCATGCAGTAAAATCTAACAAGTAATCTAACAATTTCACAACAACTACCTTATACACACAAGTGTAAAGGGATGAATAAGAATATGTACATATAAATATATGGAAGAGCAATGGCCCTGCGGCATAGACAAGATGCACTAGATGGTATAGAGTACAGTATATTTATTGGGCAAAAAGTATTTAGTCAGCCACCAATTGTGCAAGTTCTCCCACTTAAAAAGATGAGGAGAAGCCTGTAATTTTCATCATAGGTAGGACAGCGGTGATGTTGTACCCACAGTGCCTATTAAAACCTTCCCGACCAGGAACCCTGGAAGGGTGGAAGCATTCGCGTAAAACTGAAAGCGCGATCCATCACTTTTAATCATGGCAAATAATGGAAACATGACCGAATACCAAACAGTGTAGCTATTCCGGTCCACAAGGCAGTATCAGTACTCATAGGACAGCGGACTTTCAACTCCCTCCAAAGATTTTCTATGGGGGTTGAGATCTGGAGACTGGCTAGAGCCACTCCAGGACCTTGAAATGCTTCTTACGAAGCCACTCCTTTGTTACGTGAA
>NW_026999927.1:0-9406 GCF_036934945.1 Oncorhynchus masou masou
ACTAAAAACAGATGAACCTAGGCTAGACTAAAAACAGATGAACCGAGGCCTAGACTAAAAACAGATGAACCGTAGCCTAGACTAAAAACAGATGAACCGAGGCCTAGACTAAAAACAGATGAACCGAGGCCTAGACTAAAAACAGATGAACCGAGGCCTAGACTAAAAACAGATGAACCGAGGCCTAGACTAAAAACAGATGAACCGAGGCCTAGACTAAAAACAGATGAACCGAGGCCTAGACTAAAAACAGATGAACCGAGGCCTAGACTAAAAACAGATGAACCGAGGCCTAGACTAAAAACAGATGAACCGTGGCCTAGACTAAAAACAGATGAACCTAGGCTAAAAACAGATGAACACGAGGCCTAGACTAAAAACAGATGAACCGTAGCCTAGACTAAAAACAGATGAACCGAGGCCTAGACTAAAAACAGATGAACCGAGGCCTAGACTAAAAACAGATGAACCGAGGCCTAGACTAAAAACAGATGAACCGAGGCCTAGACTAAAAACAGATGAACCGAGGCCTAGACTAAAAACAGATGAACCGAGGCCTAGACTAAAAACAGATGAACCGAGGCCTAGACTAAAAACAGATGAACCGAGGCCTAGACTAAAAACAGATGAACCGAGGCCTAGACTAAAAACAGATGAACCGAGGCCTAGACTAAAAACAGATGAACCGAGGCCTAGACTAAAAACAGATGAACCGTGGCCTAGACTAAAAACAGATGAACCTAGGCTAAAAACAGATGAAACGAGGCCTAGACTAAAAACAGATGAACCGTAGCCTAGACTAAAAACAGATGAACCGAGGCCTAGACTAAAAACAGATGAACCGAGGCCTAGACTAAAAACAGATGAACCGAGGCCTAGACTAAAAACAGATGAACCGAGGCCTAGACTAAAAACAGATGAACCGAGGCCTAGACTAAAAACAGATGAACCGAGGCCTAGACTAAAAACAGATGAACCGAGGCCTAGACTAAAAACAGATGAACCGAGGCCTAGACTAAAAACAGATGAACCGAGGCCTAGACTAAAAACAGATGAACCGAGGCCTAGACTAAAAACAGATGAACCTAGGCTAAAAACAGATGAAACGAGGCCTAGACTAAAAACAGATGAACCGTAGCCTAGACTAAAAACAGATGAACCGAGGCCTAGACTAAAAACAGATGAACCGAGGCCTAGACTAAAAACAGATGAACCGAGGCCTAGACTAAAAACAGATGAACCGAGGCCTAGACTAAAAACAGATGAACCGAGGCCTAGACTAAAAACAGATGAACCGAGGCCTAGACTAAAAACAGATGAACCGAGGCCTAGACTAAAAACAGATGAACCGAGGCCTAGACTAAAAACAGATGAACCGTAGCCTAGCCTAAAAACAGATGAACCGAGGCCTAGACTAAAAACAGATGAACCGAGGCCTAGACTAAAAACAGATGAACCGAGGCCTAGACTAAAAACAGATGAACCGAGGCCTAGACTAAAAACAGATGAACCGAGGCCTAGACTAAAAACAGATGAACCGAGGCCTAGACTAAAAACAGATGAACCGAGGCCTAGACTAAAAACAGATGAACCGAGGCCTAGACTAAAAACAGATGAACCTAGGCTAAAAACAGATGAAACGAGGCCTAGACTAAAAACAGATGAACCGTAGCCTAGACTAAAAACAGATGAACCGAGGCCTAGACTAAAAACAGATGAACCGAGGCCTAGACTAAAAACAGATGAACCGAGGCCTAGACTAAAAACAGATGAACCGAGGCCTAGACTAAAAACAGATGAACCGAGGCCTAGACTAAAAACAGATGAACCGAGGCCTAGAATAAAAACAGATGAACCGAGGCCTAGACTAAAAACAGATGAACCGAGGCCTAGACTAAAAACAGATGAACCGAGGCCTAGACTAAAAACAGATGAACCGAGGCCTAAACTAAAAACAGATGAACCGAGGCCTAGACTAAAAACAGATGAACCGTGGCCTAGACTAAAAACAGATGAACCGTGGCCTAGACTAAAAACAGATGAACCTAGGCTAAAAACAGATGAACCGTGGCCTAGGCCTATTATCCTTTCAAGGCTTGAAAGAATATTCTAGATTTAGCTACAGGCCATGTCGTTCCAATAAAATTCATCTGGATTTGAATACAGGCAACATTAAAAATTAAAAATAAATAAAATACAATATAAAATTACAATTAAAAAAAAAATGAAATGAATTACAAATTTGCAATGAGGAACCATTAGGTCTAGTTGTGTTTTACCATGTTTTAGGCCTACCTAAATGTTTCACCAGCAGGCCATTTCACCAGCAGGCCATCAACTCCTCTGGTGGCTTCTTCAATGCGAGTGACTGAACGAGACATTCTTTTACCAAAGAAAAAACGAACTATGCCTGACTGTTCAATTCTTAATAAACAGGGATTTACTTACAGAGATTGTTTGTGACATTCGTACCAATTTAAAAAAGAATAACTCCATAAAAGACTAAGCAGCACACCTCGACCCCTCCGCCCGCCCACGCACAAAAACAAACGATACCACAGTACATTAATGATGTTTGGACAGGTCGATGGGACAATGTGTCATTCCAAACATCGTCCAACCCTACTCACAGCAAGCCTCAAACCCATCCTCTAATCTACAACTCTATAGGTCCTGTTAACCCCTTGCATTGGTTCTAAACTCTCCAGTCTAATCCCTCCCATATTTAACATTGGTCCTCTACTCTCCAGTCTAACCCCCCCTCCCTATTTAACATTGGTTCTAAACTCTCCAGTCTAATCCCTCCCATATTTAACATTGGTCCTCTACTCTCCAGTCTAACCCCCCCTCCCTATTTAACGTTGGTTCTCTACTCTCCAGTCTAATCCCTTCTCCCTTATTTAACATTGGTTCTCTACTCTACAGTCTAATCCCCCCCTCCTATTTAACATGGGTTCTCTACTCTCCAGTCTAATCCCCCCCTCCCTATTTAACATTGGTCCTCTACTCTCCAGTCTAATCCCCCCCCCCTATTTAACATTGGTCCTCTACTCTCCAGTCTAATCCCTCCCCTATTTAACATTGGTCCTCTACTCTCCAGTCTAACCCCCCCTCCCTATTTAACATTGGTCCTCTACTCTCCAGTCTAATCCCCCCTATTTAACATTGGTTCTCTACTCTCCAGTCTAACCCCCCTCCCTATTTAACATTGGTTCTCTACTCTCCAGTCTAATCCCTCCTCCTTATTTAACATTGGTTCTCTACTCTCCAGTCTAATCCCTCTCCCTTATTTAACATTGGTTCTCTACTCTCCAGTCTAATCCCCTCCCTATTTAACATTGGTTCTCTACTCTCCAGTCTAATCCCCCTCCCTATTTAACATTGGTTCTCTACTCTCCAGTCTAATCCCCCCTCCTATTTAACATTGGTTCTCTACTCTCCAGTCTAATCCCCTCTCCCTATTTAACATTGGTTCTCTACTCTCCAGTCTAACCCCCTCCCTATTTAACATTGGTTCTCTACTCTCCAGTCTAATCCCCTCTCCCTATTTAACATTGGTTCTCTACTCTCAGTCTAATCCCCCTCCCTATTTAACATTGGTTCTCTACTCTCCAGTCTAATCCCCCTCCCTATTTAACATTGGTTCTCTACTCTCCAGTCTAATCCCCTCCCCTATTTAACATTGGTTCTCTACTCTCCAGTCTAATCCCCCTCCTATTTAACATTGGTTCTCTACTCTCCAGTCTAATCCCTCCTTATTTAACATTGGTTCTCTACTCTCCAGTCTAATCTCTCCCCTATTTAACATTGGTTCTCTACTCTAGTCTAATCCTGGAGAGGTTTTAGAGAACACAGTAATAAGGTTTTAGAAAATACAGTAATAAGAACATAATAAATGAAAACATTGTCAACACCCTCACTATATCATACTATACCGTTACTATACTATACCGCACTATACTATAATATACCGGACTGTACTAAACCATACTATACCATACTGTACTAAACTATACCATTCTATACCATACTGTAATTTACCATACTATACCGTACTATACTATACCGTACTACGCCATACTGTACTACACCATGCTGTACTATACCGTACTATACCGTACTATACCATACTATACCGTACAATAATATACCGTGCTATAACACACCATACGATACCGTACTATACTATACTGTACTATACTGTACTATACTGTACTATACCATACAATACTATACCTCACAATGCTATAAATCCCGTACTATACTATACATACCATACCGCATCACTATCCCATACTGTACTATACTGCACTATACCATACAACAATATACCATACAATACTATATCATACAATACTATACCGTGCAGTACCTCACAATACTATACCGTACTATGCTATACCATACCGCACTCATCCCATACTGTACTATACCATACCATACCGTACTATCCCATACTGTACTATACTGCACTATACCATACAATACTATACCGCACAATACTATACCGCGCAGTACCTCACAATACTATACCGTACTATACTATACTGTACTATACTACCATACTATACCACACTGTACTATGCTATACCGTACTATCCCATACTGTACTATCCCATACTATACTATACCATACTGTACTACACCATGCTGTACTATACTGTACTATACTATACCATACTATGCCGTACTATACCACACTGTACTATACTGTACTATATTATACCATACCGCACTATACTCTTTTACCATACTGTAATATACCATACTATACTATACCTTACTATACCATAACATACCATACTAAACTATAACGTACTATACTATACCATACTGTAATAGCACCATCCTATACTATACCTTACTATACTATAACATACCATACCTAAACTATAACGTACTATACTATACCATACTGTAATATACCATACTATACTATACCGTACTATACTACAACATACCATACTAAACTATAACGTACTATACTATAACATACCATACTAAACTATAACGTACTATACTATACCATACTGTAATATACCATACTATACTATACCTTACTATACTATAACATACCATGCTAAACTATAACGATACTATACTATAACATACCATAGTAAACAATGCCGCACCATAATATACTGCACTATGCCGTACCACACCATACTACGTCACACTGCACTATACCGTACAATACTATACGACATGCTGTACCGTACTGTACCATACTATACTATACTATACCGTACAATACTATACCATATTATACTATACTGTGCCACACCGTACTACATCACACTGCACTATACCGTACAATACTATACCATACTATACTATACTGTGCCACACCGTACTACATCACACTGCACTATACCGTACAATACTATACCATACTATACTATACCGTACCATACTACACCATGCTGTACTACACCGTACTATACCACACTGAACTATACCGTACAATACTATCCCATACTGTACTATCCCATACTGTACTATACTAAATCGTACTATCCCATACTGTACTATACTAAATCGTACCATCCCATACTGTACTATCCCACACTAAACTAAATCGTACTATCCCATACTGTACTATACTGCACTATACCATACAAGAATATAACGTACAATACTATATCGTACAATACTATACCGTGCAGTACCGTATAATACTACGATACTATAGTATACCGTACAATACTATACCGTACTTTATATGTTATACCGAACACGATACTATACCGTACTATAGTATAATCAATACTATAGTTATACCGATGCGATACTATACCGACATATCACTATACCGTATAATACCTATACCGTATAATACACAGCACAATAGTATACCGTATTATACTATATCGTACTACACCGTACTATACCGTACTATACCGTAATGTACTATACTGTACTATACTATACCGCACTATGCTATGCCATACTGTAATATACCGCACTATTCTATATACCATACTGTAATATACCGTACTATACTATAAATACACCATATCTGCACTATACCGTACCACACCTCCCGTACTACGCCGTACTATACCACATTGTACTATACCGTACTATCCCATACTGTTACTATACTATACCGTGACATATCCATTTACTGTACTATACTATACCGTTACTATCCCATACTGTACTATACTATACCGTACATATCCCATACTGTACTATACTATACCACACTGTACTATACTATACTATACTATACCGTACTATGCTATACCATACCGTGCTATCCCATACTGTACTATACCATACTATCCCATACTGTACTATACTATACCGTACTATCCCATACTGTACTATACTATACCGTACTATCCCATACTGTACTATACTATAGCACACTGTACTATACTATACTATACCGTACTATGCTATACCATAACCGCACTATCCAATACTGTACTATACCATACTATACCGTACAATACTATATCATACAATACTATACCGCACAATACTATACTGTGCAGTACTGTATTATACTATACCGTGCAATACTATACCGTACTATACTATATCATACTATACTGTACTATACTGTACTATACTATACTGTACTACAACATACCATCCTAAACTATAGGCGTACCGTACTATACTAGAAACGCTATAACACTAAAGAGTAAATATTGTCTCATCTCTGTACCAGGAGCAAATACACCAGAATAGAATACATTCCTTGACTATGGCCCACCTCCATCCTAAAGACAAGAGTATGCTGATAAGTCAGTTACGATAAGGCAAAATACACAAAGAGTTACTGGTATGTAAACAGTCCTTTCAACAAACGGCAAGAATTATCACAGACATGAAAACCGTTTCTATTGTTCCATCAGTTTCCTGTTCGCAAAACCTATGTTCAGTTTTGTGTCATTCTCTGAGTTTGGGCCATACTCATAGTCCATAATCAATATCAGTCCACCTTCAAGTCACTTTCCTTTTCCATTTGTTACATTTTGACCCAAAGCTGCTCCGAGCTGAGTAATAGTTTTGGACAGACAGCTGCTCATGCACAAATTGTATACTAGAATGAATGACCAGGCCAAGCCATTTGGAGAGATCAAAGGAAACCAAATATGTCCCTAATAACAGCCCTCTGTGTTGGACAGGGCAGAACCAAACATGTCATGACCTGCAGGATGTGTGTGTGTGTGTGTGTGTTGCCTTTTTTAACAAAAGTTACATGACATTGTCTCTGCAGATCGTACCATAGCTTGAGAGTTCAGAAAGTCAACCCTTGAAAACAACACAGGTACACTACATCAGTGGTACACTACATCAGTGGTACACTACATCAGTGGTACACTACATCGCAGGTACACTACATCAGTGGTACACTACATCAGTGGTACACTACATCAGTGGTACACTACATCAGTGGTACACTACATCGCAGGTACACTACATCAGTGGTACACTACATCAGTGGTACACTACGCACAGGTACACTACATCACAGGTACACTACATCAGTGGTACACTACATCAGTGGTACACTACATCAGTGGTACACCATCGGTGGTGCACTACATCAGTGGTACACTACATCAGTGTACACTACATCGGTGGTACTACATCGCAGGTACACTACATCGCAGGTACACTACATTAGTGGTACACTACATCAGGCCGCCTCAATAATGAGTAGCCTCAAATAACATTGGAGCTGTGCATCAAGAACAACAACCATCCTGTCCACAATAACTATCCGTGGTGATGCCGTTCAAAGGATGGAATTTAACAGTCAGAAAGGGGATGAGAAGCCACAGGACATTTACTCCTGAGGTGCTGACCTGATGCACCCTCTACAGCCACTGAATTATTATTTGACCCTGCTGGTCATCTATGAGCGTTTGAACAGCTTGAAGAACGATCTAGCCTTAATGACCATGTACTCTTATAATCTGGCAAACCCATCAGAGCCTGGTTTCTTCATAGGTTCCTCCCTTTCTAGGGAGTTTTTCCTAGCCACTGTGCTTCTACATCTGCATTGCTTGTTCTCTGGTGTTTTAGGCTGGGTTTCTGTATAAGCATTTTGTAACAACTGCTGATGTAAAAAGGGCTTTATAAATACATTTGATTGATGTTGAATTGCGTGTTTGTCCCCACATTTCGGTCCCCGTCTCTGACAGATGGGAGTTAAACTTCTGAGAGAACACGCAACGACATCTAAAGTAACACGTTCCAGACGCTGCAGCGTTTCTAGTCTCTGTGGGCTTGGCTTTGTGTTACACTTCAGACAACAAAGGCTGGTAGAGTGGACATTACAGAAAGAAGGAAAGAAAGAAAGCCATGCAGGCAGTAAGGAAGGAAGGAAGCCAGGCAGGCAGTAAGTAAGGAAGGAAGGCACGCAGGCAGGCAGGAAGGCAGGCAGTCATGCAGGCAGGCAGGAAGGCAGTAAGGAAGGAAGGAAGGCACGCAGGGAGGCAGGAAGGAAGGAAGCCAGGCAGGCAGTAAGTAAGGAAGGAAGGCACGCAGGCAGGAAGGCAGGCAGGCAGGCAGGCAGGCAGGAAGGCAGGCAGGAAGGAAGGAAGGCAGGCAGGCAGGAAGGAAGGAAGGAAGGCAGGCAGGCAGGAAGGCAGGCAGGCAGGCAGGCAGGCAGGAGGAAGGAAGGAAGGCAGGAAGGAAGGAAGGGCAGGCAGGCAGTAAGGAAGGAAGGAAGGCACGCAGGCAGGAAGGCAGGCAGGCAGGCAGGCAGGAAGGAAGGAAGGAAGGCACGCAGGCAGGAAGGCAGACAGGCAGGCAGGCAGGCAGGCAGGCAGGCAGGAAGGAAGGAAGGAAAATAAAAATAGACATTACAGAAGGAAGGAAGGATGAGTGGAGCGTTATGGAAGGATGGATGAGTGGGCGTTATGGAAGGAAGGAAGGAATGAAGGATGAGTGGACGTTATGAAAGGAAGGAATGAAGGATGAGTGGACGTTATGGAAGGGAAGGAAGGAAGTGAAGGAAGGAGTGGACGCGAAGGAAGGAAGGAAGGGAAGGAAGGAAGGGAAGGAAGGAAGAGTGGACGTTAAGGAAGGAAGGAAGGAAGGAAGAGTGGACGTTAAGGAAGGAAGGAAGGAAGGATGAGTGGACGTTATGGAAGGAAGGAAGGAAGGATGAGTGGACGTTATGGAAGGAAGGGGAAGGAAGAGCTAGAGTGGACGTCAAGGAAAGAAGGAAGGAAGGATGAGTGGACGCAGGGAAGGGAGGAAGGAAGGGAAGGAAGGAAGGAAGTGAAGGACGCAAGGAAGGAAGGAAGGAAGAGGGATGCGTTAAGGAAAGAAGGAAGCAAGGATGAGTGGACGTTAAGGGAAAGAAGGAAGGGAAGGATGAGTGGACGTTAAGGAAGGAAGGAAGGAAGGATGAGTGGACGTTATGGAAAGAAGGAAG
>NW_026999928.1:0-9405 GCF_036934945.1 Oncorhynchus masou masou
TAACCCACTGTCTAGTCCTCTAGTCAGGCTAACAGATACTAACCCACTGTCTAGTCCTCTAGTCAGGCTAACTGTTACCTTTTAATAACCCACTGTCTAGTCCTCTAGTCAGGCTAACTGTTACCTTTAAATAACCCACTGTCTAGTCCTCTTGTCAGGCTAACTGTTACCTTTAAATAACCCACTGTCTAGTCCTCTAGTCAGGCTAATTGTTACCTTTTAATAACCCACTGTCTAGTCCTCTAGTCAGGCCAACTGATACTAACCCACTGTCTAGTCCTCTAGTCAGGCTAACTGATACTAACCCACTGTCTAGTCCTCTAGTCAGGCTAACTGTTACCTTTAAATAACCCACTGTCTAGTCCTCTAGTCAGGCTAACTGTTACCTTTAAATAACCCACTGTCTAGTCCTCTAGTCAGGCTAACTGTTACCTTTAAATAACCCACTGTCTAGTCCTCTAGTCAGGCTAACTGTTACCTTTAAATAACCCACTGTCTAGTCCTCTAGTCAGGCTAACTGTTACCTTTAAATAACCCACTGTCTAGTCCTCAAGTCAGGCTAACTGTTACCTTTTAATAACCCACTGTCTAGTCCTCTAGTCAGGCCAACTGATACTTACCCACTGTCTAGTCCTCTAGTCAGGCCAACTGATAATAACCCACTGTCTAGTCCTCTAGTCAGGCTAACTGATACTAACCCACTGTCTAGTCCTCTAGTCAGGCTAACTGTTACCTTTAAATAACCCACTGTCTAGTCCTCTAGTCAGGCTAATTGTTACCTTTTAATAACCCACTGTCTAGTCCTCTAGTCAGGCCAACTGATACTAACCCACTGTCTAGTCCTCTAGTCAGGCTAACTGTTACCTTTAAATAACCCACTGTCTAGTCCTCTAGTCAGGCTAACAGTTACCTTTAAATAACCCACTGTCTAGTCCTCTAGTCAGACTACGTGTTACCTTTTAATAACCCACTGTCTAGTCCTCTAGTCAGGCCAACTGATACTAACCCACTGTCTAGTCCTCTAGTCAGGCTAACTGTTACCTTTAAATAACCCACTGTCTAGTCCTCTAGTCAGGCTAACAGTTACCTTTAAATAACCCACTCTCTAGTCCTCTAGTCAGGCTAACTGTTACCTTTAAATAACCCACTGTCTAGTCCTCTTGTCAGGCTAACTGTTACCTTTTAATAACCCACTGTCTAGTCCTCTAGTCAGGCCAACTGATACTAACCCACTGTCTAGACCTCTAGTCAGGCTAACTGTTACCTTTAAATAACCCACTTTCTAGTCCTCTAGTCAGGCCAACTGATACTTACCCACTGTCTAGTCCTCTAGTAAGGCCAACTGATAATAACCCACTGTCTAGTCCTCTAGTCAGGCTAACTGATACTAACCCACTGTCTAGTCCTCTAGTCAGGCTAACTGTTACCTTTAAATAACCCACTGTCTAGTCCTCTAGTCAGGCTAATTGTTACCTTTTAATAACCCACTGTCTAGTCCTCTAGTCAGGCCAACTGATACTAACCCACTGTCTAGTCCTCTAGTCAGGCTAACTGTTACCTTTAAATAACCCACTGTCTAGTCCTCTAGTCAGGCTAACAGTTACCTTTAAATAACCCACTGTCTAGTCCTCTAGTCAGGCTAATTGTTACCTTTTAATAACCCACTGTCTAGTCCTCTAGTCAGGCCAACTGATACTAACCCACTGTCTAGTCCTCTAGTCAGGCTAACTGTTACCTTTAAATAACCCACTGTCTAGTCCTCTAGTCAGGCTAACAGTTACCTTTAAATAACCCACTGTCTAGTCATCTAGTCAGGCTAACTGTTACCTTTAACTAACCCACTGTCTAGTCCTCTAGTCAGGCTAACTGTTACCTTTAAATAACCCACTGTCTAGTCCTCTAGTCAGGCTAACTGTTACCTTTAAATAACCCACTGTCTAGTCCTCTAGTCAGGCCAACTGATACCTTTTAATAACCCACTGTCTAGTCCTCTAGTCAGGCTAACTGATACCTTTTAATAACCCACTGTCTAGTGCCTCTAGTCAGGCTAACTGTTACCTTTAAATAACCCACTGTCTAGTCCTCTTGTCAGGCTAACTGTTACCTTTAAATAACCCACTGTCTAGTCCTCTAGTCAGTCTAATTGTTACCTTTTAATAACCCACTGTCTAGTCCTCTAGTCAGGCCAACTGATACTAACCCACTGTCTAGTCCTCTAGTCAGGCTAACAGATACTAACCCACTGTCTAGTCCTCTAGTCAGGCTAACTGTTACCTTTTAATAACCCACTGTCTAGTCCTCTAGTCAGGCTAACTGTTACCTTTAAATAACCCACTGTCTAGTCCTCTTGTCAGGCTAACTGTTACCTTTAAATAACCCACTGTCTAGTCCTCTAGTCAGGCTAATTGTTACCTTTTAATAACCCACTGTCTAGTCCTCTAGTCAGGCCAACTGATACTAACCCACTGTCTTGTCCTCTAGTCAGGCTAACTGATACTAACCCACTGTCTAGTCCTCTAGTCAGGCTAACTGTTACCTTTAAATAACCCACTGTCTAGTCCTCTAGTCAGGCTAACTGTTACCTTTAAATAACCCACTGTCTAGTCCTCTAGTCAGGCTAACTGTTACCTTTAAATAACCCACTGTCTAGTCCTCTAGTCAGGCTAACTGTTACCTTTAAATAACCCACAGTCTAGTCCTCTAGTCAGGCTAACTGTTACCTTTAAATAACCCACTGTCTAGTCCTCAAGTCAGGCTAATTGTTACCTTTTAATAACCCACTGTCTAGTCCTCTAGTCAGGCCAACTGATACTAACCCACTGTCTAGTCCTCTAGTCAGGCTAACTGATACTAACCCACTGTCTAGTCCTCTAGTCAGGCTAACTGTTACCTTTAAATAACCCACTGTCTAGTCCTCTAGTCAGGCTAACAGTTACCTTTAAATAACCCAATGTCTAGTCCTCTAGTCAGGCTACCTGTTACCTTTAAATAACCCACTGTCTAGTCCTCTAGTCAGGCTAACTGTTACCTTTAAATAACCCACTGTCTAGTCCTCTAGTCAGGCTAACTGTTACCTTTAAATAACCCACTGTCTAGTCCTCGAGTCAGGCCAACTGATACTTACCCACTGTCTAGTCCTCTAATCAGGCCAACTGATAATAACCCACTGTCTAGTCCTCTAGTCAGGCTAACTGATACTAACCCACTGTCTGGTCCTCTAGTCAGGCTAACTGTTACCTTTAAATAACCCACTGTCTAGTCCTCTAGTCAGGCTAACTGTTACCTTTAAATAACCCACTGTCTAGTCCTCTAGTCAGGCTAACTGTTACCTTTAAATAACCCACTGTCTAGTCCTCTAGTCAGGCTAACTGTTACCTTTAAATAACCCACTGTCTAGTCCTCTAGTTCAGGCTAACTGTTACCTTTTAATAACCCACTGTCTAGTCCTCTAGTCAGGCCAACTGATACTAACCCACTGTCTAGTCCTCTAGTCAGGCTAACTGATACTAACCCACCGTTCAATCTCAGTCAGGCCAACTGATACCTTTAATAACCCACCGTCTCGGCCAGGCTGTCTGATACCTTTAATAACCCACCGTCTCGTCAGGGCTAACTGATACCTTTAATAACCTACTGGGTTCAGTCCCCAGTCAGGCTAACTGATACTAACCCACTGTCTAGTCCTCTAGTCAGGTTAACTGATACCTTTTAATAAACTCCACTGTCTAGTCCTCAGTCAGGCTAACTGTTACCTTTAAATAACCCACTGTCTAGTCCTCTAGTCAGCTAACTGATACTAACCCACTGTTACTCTTTAAATAACCCACTGTCTAGTCCTCTAGTCAGGCTAACTGATACTAACCCACCGTCTAGTCCTCTAGTCAGGCTAACTGTTACATTTTAATAACCCACTGTCTAGTCCTCTAGTCAGGCTAACTGTTACCTTTAAATAACCCACTGTCTAGTCCTCTAGTCAGGCTAACTGTTACCTTTTAATAACCCACTGTCTAGTCCTCTAGTCAGGCTAACTGTTACCTTTTAGTAACCCACTGTCTAGTCCTCTAGTCAGGCCAACTGATACTAACCCACTGTCTAGTCCTCTAGTCAGGCTAACTGTTACCTTTTAATAACCCACTGTCTAGTCCTCTAGTCAGGCTAACTGTTACCTTTTAGTAACCCACTGTCTAGTCCTCTAGTCAGGCCAACTGATACTAACCCACTGTCTAGTCCTCTAGTCAGGCTAACTGTTACCTTTAAATAACCCACTGTCTAGTCCACTAGTCAGGCTAATTGTTACCTTTAAATAACCCACTGTCTAGTCCACTAGTCAGGCTAACTGATACCTTTAAATAACCCACTGTCTAGTCCTCTAGTCAGGCTAACTGTTACCTTTTAATAACCCACTGTCTAGTCCTCTAGTCAGGCTAACTGTTACCTTTAAATAACCCTCTGTCTAGTCCTCTAGTCAGGCTAACTGATACCTTTAATAACCCACTGTCTAGTCCTCTAGTCAGGCTAACTGTTACCTTTAAATAACCCACTGTCTAGTCCTCTAGTCAGGCTAACTGATACTATCCCACTGTCTAGTCCTTTAGTCAGGATAACTGTTACCTTTAAATAACCCACTGTCTAGTCCTCTTGTCAGGCTAACTGTTACCTTTTAATAACCCACTGTCTAGTCCTCTAGTCAGGCCAACTGATACTAACCCACTGTCTAGACCTCTAGTCAGGCTAACTGTTACCTTTAAATAACCCACTGTCTAGTCCTCTAGTCAGGCCAACTGATACTTACCCACTGTCTAGTCCTCTAGTCAGGCCAACTGATAATAACCCACTGTCTAGTCCTCTAGTCAGGCTAACTGATACTCAACCCACTGTCTAGTCCTCTAGTCAGGCTAACTGTTACCTTTAAATAACCCACTGTCTAGTCCTCTAGTCAGGCTAATTGTTACCTTTTAATAACCCACTGTCTAGTCCTCTAGTCAGGCCAACTGATACTAACCCACTGTCTAGTCCTCTAGTCAGGCTAACTGTTACCTTTAAATAACCCACTGTCTAGTCCTCTAGTCAGGCTAACAGTTACCTTTAAATAACCCACTGTCTAGTCCTCTAGTCAGACTACGTGTTACCTTTTAATAACCCACTGTCTAGTCCTCTAGTCAGGCCAACTGATACTAACCCAACTGTCTAGTCCTCTAGTCAGGCTAACTGTTACCTTTAAATAACCCACTGTCTAGTCCTCTAGTCAGGCTAACAGTTACCTTTAAATAACCCACTCTCTAGTCCTCTAGTCAGGCTAACTGTTACCTTTAAATAACCCACTGTCTAGTCCTCTTGTCAGGCTAACTGTTACCTTTTAATAACCCACTGTCTAGTCCTCTAGTCAGGCTAACTGATACTAACCCACTGTCTAGACCTCTAGTCAGGCTAACTGTTACCTTTAAATAACCCACTTTCTAGTCCTAGTCAGGCCAACTGATACTTACCCACTGTCTAGTCCCCTAGTAAGGCCAACTGATAATAACCCACTGTCTAGTCCTCTAGTCAGGCTAACTGATACCAACTTCCACTGTCTAGTTCTCTAGTCAGGCTAACTGTTACCTTTAAATAACCCACTGTCTAGTCCTCTAGTCAGGCTAATTGTTACCTTAATAACCCACTGTCTAGTCCTCTAGTCAGGCCAACTGATACCAACCCACTGTCTAGTCCTAGTCAGGCTAACTGTTACCTTTAAATAACCCACTGTCTAGTCTTCAGTCAGGCTAACAGTTACCTTTAAATAACCCACTGTCTAGTCCTCTAGTCAGGCTAATTGTTACCTTTAATAACCCACTGTCTAGTCCTCTAGTCAGGCCAACTGATACTAACCCACTGTCTAGTCCTTCTAGTCAGGCTAACTGTTACCTTTAAATAACCCACTGTCTAGTCCTCTAGTCAGGCTAACAGTTACCTTTAAATAACCCACTGTCTAGTCCTCTAGTCAGGCTAACTGTTACCTTTAAATAACCCACTGTCTTAGTCCTCTAGTCAGGCTAACTGTTACCTTTAAATAACCCACTGTCTAGTCCTTTCAGTCAGGCTAACTGTTACCTTTAAATAACCTCCACTGTCTAGTCCTCTAGTCAGGCCAACTGATACCTTTTAATAACCCACTGTCTAGTCCTCAGTCAGGCTAACTGATACCTTTAATAACCCACTGTCTAGTCCCCTCTAGTCAGGCTAACTGTTACCTTTAAATAACCCACTGTCTAGTCCTCTTGTCAGGCTAACTGTTACCTTTAAATAACCCACTGTCTAGTCCTCTAGTCAGTCTAATTGTTACCTTTAATAACCCACTGTCTAGTCCTCTAGTCAGGCCAACTGATACTAACCTACTGTCTGTAGTCCTAGTCAGGCTAACAGATACTAACCCACTGTCTAGTCCCCCAGTCAGGCTAACTGTTACCTTTTAATAACCCACTGTCTAGTCCTCTAGTCAGGCTAACTGTTACCTTTAAATAACCCACTGTCTAGTCCTCTAGTCAGGCTAACTGTTACCTTTAAATAACCCACTGTCTAGTCCTCTAGTCAGGCTAACTGTTACCTTTTAATAACCCACTGTCTAGTCCTCAGTCAGGCCAACTGGATACTAACCCACTGTCTTGTCCTCTCTAGTCAGGCTAACTGATACTAACCCTGTCTAGTCCTTTAGTCAGGCTAACTGTTACCTTTAAATAACCCACTGTCTAGTCCCTCTTGTCAGGCTAACTGTTACCTTTAATAACCCACTGTCTAGTCCTCTAGTCAGGCTAACTGTTACCTTTAACTAACCCACTGTCTAGTCCTCTAGTCAGGCTAACTGTTACCTTTAAATAACCCACTGTCTAGTCCTCTAGTCAGGCCAACTGATACTAACCCACTGTCTAGACCTCTAGTCAGGCTAACTGTTACCTTTAAATAACCCACTGTCTAGTCCTCTAGTCAGGCCAACTGATACTTAACCCACTGTCTAGTCCTCTAGTCAGGCCAACTGATACTAACCCACTGTCTAGTCCTCTAGTCAGGCTAACTGTTACCTTTAAACCCACTGTCTAGTCCTCTAGTCAGGCTAACTGTTACCTTTAAATAACCCACTGTCTAGTCCTCTAGTCAGGCTAACTGTTACCTTTTAATAACCCACTGTCTAGTCCTCTAGTCAGGCCAACTGATACTTTAACCCACTGTCTAGTCCTCTAGTCAGGCTAACTGTTACCTTTAAATAACCCACTGTCTAGTCCTCTAGTCAGGCTAACAGTTACCTTTAAATAACCCACTGTCTAGTCCTCTAGTCAGGCTAATTGTTACCTTTTAATAACCCACTGTCTAGTCCTCTAGTCAGGCCAACTGTACTACTAACCCACTGTCTAGTCCTCTAGTCAGGCTAACTGTTACCTTTAAATAACCCACTGTCTAGTCCTCTAGTCAGGCTAACTGTTACCTTTAAATAACCCACTGTCTAGTCCTCTAGTCAGGCTAACTGTTACCTTTAAATAACCCACTGTCTAGTCCTCTAGTCAGGCTAACTGATACCTTTAAATAACCCACTGTCTAGTCCTCTAGTCAGGCTAACTGTTACCTTTAAATAACCCACTGTCTAGTCCTCTAGTCAGGCTAACAGTTACCTTTAAATAACCCACTGTCTAGTCCTCTAGTCAGGCTACCTGTTACCTTTAAATAACCCACTGTCTAGTCCTCTAGTCAGGCTAACTGTTACCTTTAAATAACCCACTGTCTAGTCCTCTAGTCAGGCTAACTGTTACCTTTAAATAACCCACTGTCTAGTCCTCGAGTCAGGCCAACTGATACTTACCCACTGTCTAGTCCTCTAATCAGGCCAACTGATAATAACCCACTGTCTAGTCATCTAGTCAGTAACTGATACTAACCCGCTGTCTAGTCCTCTAGTCAGGATAACTGTTACCTTTAAAGAACCCACTGTCTAGTCCTCTAGTCAGGCTAACTGTTACACTTTAAATAACCCACTGTCTAGTCTCTAGTCAGGCTAGCATTACCTTTAAATAACCCACTGTCTAGTCCTCTAGTCAGGCTAACTGTTACCTTTAAATAACCCACTGTCTAGTCCTCTAGTCAGGCTAATTGTTACCTTTTAATAACCCACTGTCTAGTCCTCTAGTCAGGCCAACTGATACTAACCCACTGTCTAGTCCTCTAGTCAGGCTAACTGGATACTAACCCACTGTCTAGTCTCTAGTCAGGCTAATTGTTACTCTTTAAATCACTCTAGTCCTAGTCAGGATAACTGTTACCTTTAAATAACCCACTGTCTAGTCCTCTAGTCAGGCTAACTGTTACCTTTAAATAACCCACTGTCAGTGCTCTAGTCAGGCTAACTGTTACTAGTCCTCTAGTCAGGCTAACTGATACTAACTCACTGTCTAGTCCTCTAGTCAGGCTAACTGTTACCTTTAAATAACCCACTGTCTAGTCCTCTAGTCAGGCTAACTGTTACCTTTAAATAGCCCACTGTCTAGTCCTCTAGTCAGGCTAACTGTTACCTTTTAATAACCCACTGGGCCAGTCCTCTAGTCAGGCCAACTGATACTAACCCACTGTCTTGTCCTCTAGTCAGGCTAACTGTTACCTTTTAATAACCCACTGTCTAGTCTCTAGTCAGGCTAACTGATACCTTTTAATAACCCACTGTCTAGTTCTCTAGTCAGGCTAACTGTTACCTTTAAATAACCCACTGTCTAGTCCACTAGTCAGGCTAATTGTTACCTTAAATAACCCACTGTCTAGGCCACTAGTCAGGCTAACTGTTACCTTTAAATAACCCACTGTCTAGTCCTCTAGTCAGGCTAACTGATACCTTTTAATAACCCACTGTCTAGTTCTCTAGTCAGGCTAACTGTTACCTTTAAATAATCCACTGTCTAGTCCTCTAGTCAGGCTAACTGTTACCTTTAAATAACCCACTGTCTAGTCCTCTAGTCAGGCTAACTGTTACCTTTAAATAACCCACTGTCTAGTCCTCTAGTCAGGCTAACTGATACTAACCCAATGTCTAGTCCTCTAGTCAGGCTAACTGATACTAACCCACTGTCTAGTCCTCTAGTCAGGCCAACTGATACCTTTTAATAACCCACTGTCTCGTCAGGCTAACTGATACCTTTTAATAACCCACTGTCTCGTCAGGCTAACTGATACCTTTTAATAACCCACTGTCTAGTCCTCTAGTCAGGCTAACTGATACTAACCCACTGTCTAGTCCTCTAGTCAGGTTAACTGATACCTTTTAATAACCCACTGTCTAGTCCTCTAGTCAGGCTAACTGTTACACTTTAAATAACCCACTGTCTAGTCCTCTAGTCAGGCTAACTGTTACCTTTAAATAACCCACTGTCTAGTCCTCTAGTCAGGCTAACT
>NW_026999929.1:0-217500 GCF_036934945.1 Oncorhynchus masou masou
ACGATCACAATAACTTTGATAGACATTTCAGCTGTTTTTTTGTTAGTATATTACAGGGCAGATTAATGTAGAATTGCTGTGGGAGTGCTATTTATATCCCGTCACTACTGATCATTCATCCATACTGTGTGTGTCCCATCATTACAGCTTTGGAAATAAATTAACTATCCATCCATTTCACCTTCCTGTGTTGACTCACTGACTTGAGAGACCAGGAAGGTCACACTCGCTCGATAGGTTGATATCGAGCTCAAGCTTCACCTCATATGAACTGTGTGGTTGTGTTATCTACTGGGAACGCGTTCGCACGGTAGGCTCTGGTGCTTTCTTGCCGTGGGATCAAAACGACAGAGGAAATAAACCTGCTTGCTCCTTTTTGTTTTGTCAACATTTCAATGGGGATGTTATGTTTGATAGCGGAGGTACGAGGCATGCCTTGAAAGCAGTAAACTTCAAAGCAGTGTGCTGATGCCTGTATCACTTTATCAGCAGCATGTCATCAATGACGTCGTTTCATCGAACAACCACCTGATTGGCACTACATTGTTTGTTTGCTTGTTTGACTCTGTAGGCGACTGCCAACTGACTGATCTTCAAATCACCTTACATCATAAATAACGACTCATTATTATTTAAGCAGTGTGTCCCTTTATCAGCATTGATCAATGACTTTTGAAGATTAATTTTCTCCCATCATTCTCTATGTCTCTGATCTTTTGATCTGCAAACACGTTCAGGTTTTGTTAGTTTGGTTCAAAATGGTCTCGGTGCTGGTTGGCTTTTTTTGTTGTTGATACAATTGTCTGGAAAGAGCCAATGCTTCAGGAAGCTTTTAGTAGTTGGTCTCGCTGACCATAACCGTACTGGTTGGCGACACTGGTTAGGCTAATAGCTAGTTGGCTAAATAGCTAACGTTAGCTGTTTGGCTAAGATAACTGCATATAGCTAATATTATTTGATATTTGGTTAGATGGCATTATGTATTTTCAAAACGGTGGTTTATTTTAATAACTCAAGTCATGAGCGCAAATTATTGGTTTATTGGTTTAATTTAAAGTTTTACATTTTAAATTATTTATGTTGTATTTTACATTATAGGGACTAGGCTGGTCCTGCATATTACTTCACACCTGACTTTGGCATTCTTCTGAATTCTGATTGGTTTAATGTAATAACTCCAAACATAGAACTGTGAGGGGTTACGATGCATTGGAAATGTTTTAATATTTTATTTGAGATTTTATAAACAATACAAAACATACACATACAAACATGAACTACATCACACCTGCCCAGACCCACAATAACTCACCTCCATCTACATTAACTACATCACACCTGCCCAGACCCACGAGAACACACCCCCATCTCCATTAACTCCATCACACCTGCCAAGACCCACGAGAACACACCCCGTCTCCCGTATCAGCACCATTTTATTTCTCTCCGTCCACTCACTTTAACCCCAAGAAAGAAGACTCTCTGGATTGATCACTGGAGTCAGATGTGAAGGAGAAGGTTGATCATCAGGAGTCAGATGTGAAGGAGGAGGTTGATCATCAGGAGTCAGGTGTGAAGGAGGAGGTTGATCATATACCTATACTAAAAATACTATACATTCCTCTATTTTACAACCCTATGTTTTGGCGCAGCACTTAGCTAAAACCATTCTTTTGTTTGTGTTATCTAGGATCAGCAGACGATGTGTCTCCTCAGTTTCTAGCGTCTCTACGTCCTACAAATATGTGAACTATGTCTATTGGTCATCAGTTAGTCATTTGACTGACCCCCTCCTTTGTATATCCCTCTGGCCTTGGTATGTCCAGCTATTCTGTCACCTATGTGTCCTTCTCTTCGTGTAGTCTGGTTTTAATGTTCAGCTATTCTGTACATCTTATGCATTTGTCTATGTGTTATATTTGCTCCCACAGTTGAAATTAAGTGTAATGTGATGAAATACTCCACCTATCCTGTGTTTATCAGATCAATGCAGATGAAGGGCATTAGATGTTGAGATGAACCAGTGTTAGAGTATTTACATGATGCATAGGAAGTGTAGTGTAGTGTTTAAAAAATATATATTTCTGTATATATGAATTAACTAGTTAAATCCTGTTTGTAGTCTTAATTACAATGTGTAACCATTAATGTCCCAGGACCAAGATTGGTAAACACTGTTGATGTGTAGAATTGTAATACATACATGCAGACACAGCGTCATTCAAATTCATTCCGTGTGCCGAACCGATAGGACGTTTAAGATGCGATGGAACGGTTGACGAAAAAAAAAAATAACCGAAAAAATATATTGACTGATATTGATTTATTTAGGTGGGGATAATTAATATTTTAGCACAAGCGTCGTCTCTGATTCCTACCCTTTAACTTTTTGTCTGAAAATTAAATAAACATTTTACTCAACTGCGTTACCCACTCCAGTCAGCAGATGGCGGTCTGGGAATTTATGGTTATGCTGTTGGTGTGACGTATAATCTAGTGGACGGAACGCTTCTTTCATCAGCAGCAACAGTGAGTCAGCCACCTCGGTAGCTTGCTAGACAAACTAGCCGAACCAATAAAGCTCTTTAGACGCTTTCGTGTATATGAGCCACTGTGTTTTAAACCCATTTCTGTCGTCTAGTTAGTTATCCGATTTAATTTCATATTTACGGTGTTGTTGTTATTATTCAGCTAGCGGGGTGGTTAAGTTAGCATTAGCCTAGCTAACATCCCCGACCATGCGGTCACTAAGCTACTCTCCTTCTAATGAAGAGAAGGATATCACAGTAAAACAAGAAGTAGAGAGATGTGCCTTTGCTGTGAAAGAAGAGGATGACGCGTTCAGGGTGAAAGAGGAGGAGGATGTTACAGTGAAAGGAGAGGATGTAGTTTATGGCGTGAAAGAGGAGGGGGAGGAGATGACTGTTACATCGAAAAAGGAGGAGGAGGGAGAAGAGGAGGAACCTGGATATCTGGGCCCGTTTTCCCAAACGCATCTTAAGGCATCCAATGGTTCGAACGAAGCATTTAGCCATAAGATGGTTTTGAGAAACCGTTCCCTGATTAGCACTGGTAAGTACTGTCTTAACAACAGAGGCACAAACTCTGCAGTTGAACTGTTGTTTGGCGGAAATCTGCAATTGCTACATCCATATTGTGACCTTTAAATTATTTATTTACAGCCATTGATTCTTGAAGAATATAACACATGCCTCATGAGCTTAGTTCAACTGTTGTACCCCATCAGAACTCCAAATAAGTTTTTTTACTATAATGTTTAGAAACAATGAAAATCAACACTGTATAGCAGTTAAGAACAAATTCTTATTTTCAATAACGGACTAGGAACGGTGGGTTAATTGCCTGTTCAGGGGCAGAACGACAGATTTGTACCATGTCAGCTCGGGCATGTGAAGTTGCAACCTTCCGGTTACTAGTCCAACACTCTAACCACTAGGCTACCCTGCTGCCTCAACATGGTTAAAACTATAATGTTGATATCATGGATGGTCAATCCTTGCATCCATAGATCTGTCTGTAGTTACATTTTTCCAAACCCATAATCATTTTATTACCAAAATAGTGGTGGAATGACAGATTTGTTATTGTTTGAACTGCAGATTGCTGGGTTGTGTGGGGTTTTTCAAAAGCAACAAAATGGCTGCCCAGAGACTTGGTTAACAGCTGAGGGATGGGGGAAGGAGAAGTGTAACCACTCTCAAATTCATAGAGAACGATATTGTAGAAACCTTAACCCAACAACTAGCGACCTCATCAAGAAGTTCAGACATCCAACAGTTATAAGGTGTTGATTTGACTGTCCCTGGGCCCAGGTTTGAGTTCAGCTCAGGGCTACCCCCTGAATTCAATACACTATGAATACAACGACTGGCCATCCATGAGATCATAATGATAGTTTAACCCGGTTTCTAGGATATATAGTATATTCTAGAATTCACCCATGATGTCATAATGATAGTTTAACCAGGTTTCTAGGCTATATAGTATATTCTAGAATTCATCCATGATGTCATAATGATAGTTTAACCCGGTTTCTAGGATATATAGTATATTCTAGAATTCACCCATGATGTCATAATGATAGTTTAACCAGGTTTCTAGGATATACAGTGTGGGGGAGAAAGTATTTAGTCAGCCACCAATTGTGCAAGTTCTCCCACTTAAAAAGATGAGAGGTTGAAGTGTACCTATGATGAAAATTACAGGCCTCTCATCTTTTTAAGTGGGAGAACTTGCACAATTGGTGGCTGACTAAATACTTTTTGCCCCACAGTATGTCATGCAACAACAACCAAAGTGCTTCTTCGTTCATTACAGGTATATTTGTTGTTAGGTGAAGTTGTGGGCCAATTTGGCAAACAGTGTACAAACCCTCATTGTCAGGTTGATGGAAAAGCCAAAAAGCATTTTACTGGTTGAAGTGTTTTTTGATTTGTGATGATGACACAAACATGATTTTAAGCAGGACATTCAATCGATCCTTACAATTAACATCCAAAGTAGTGTGAAATGCTCTCATAAGCAACCTGAAAATGGAGGTTACTTCCCTGAGTTTTCCCCCATTCACATTCAGAATACATTGTGAAAAACTAAAATCTTTGCTCACCATTTTTGCTCCTGGCAGATATACTACATCCATAACTAGTGGTTTCCTCATTAGCAGATATACTACATCCATAACTAGTGGTTTCCTCATTACCAGATATACTATATCCATAACTAGTGGTTTCTTCATTACCAGATATACTACATCCATAACTAGTGGTTTCCTCATTACCAGATATACTACATCCATAACTATCGGTTTCCTCATTACCAGATATACTACATCCATAACTAGTGGTTTCCTCATTACCAGTGTCACGGTGCTGACTTTTGCCTTATACCTTATTCTATTGGTTATTATGCTCGTCAGCTAGTAGTCACTTGGAAACTAGTATTGGTATATGTTTTGACTCTCTTAAAGATATATTATTGTCCACACAATGAAATATTCTTTAGTGCAATCACTTTAACCTATAACCAGGGTCACTTTCTGTTCAGTGAGAGTGTCAAAGGCGTTTGCTCTCCAGATCGTTAACCTCTTGAATCTATAGGGGCGCTATTTCATTATTGGATAAAAAAACGTGCCTGTTTTAAGCGCAATATTTTGTCACAAAAAGAAGCTCGACTATGCATATAATTGACAGCTTTGGAAAGAAAACACTCTGACGTTTCCAAAACTGCAAAGATATTATCTGTGAGTGCCCCAGAACTGATGCTACAAGCGAAACCAAGATGAAACTTCAAACAGGAAATGAGCAGGATTTTTGAGGCTCTGTTTTTCATTGTCTCCTTATATGGCTGTGAATGCGCAAGGAATGAGCCTGCCCGATCTATCGTTTCCCCAAGGTGTCTGCAGCATTGTGACGTATTTGTAGGCATATCATTGGAAGATTGACCATAAGAGACCACATTTACCAGGTGTCCGCCCGGTGTGCGCCGAAATTGGTGCGCAAACCTCAGCTGCAAGTATTTTTCCATGGGATTCAGAGAAGAAAGCAGGCTTCCACGGACGATATATCAATGAAGAGATATGTGAAAAACACCTTGAGGATTGATTCTAAACAGCGTTTGCCGTGTTTCAGTCGATATTATGGAGTTAATTTGGAAAAAAGTTCGCCGTTTTGATGACTGCATTTTCGTTTTTATTTTGGTACCCAAACGTGATGTACACAACGGAGCGATTTCTCCTACACAAAGAATCTTTCAGGAAAAACTGAACATTTGCTATGTAACTGAGAGTCTCCTCGTTGAAAACATCCAAAGTTCTTCAAAGGTAAATTATTTTATTTGAATCCATTTCTGTTTTTTGTGCAAATGTTGCCCGCTAAATGCTACGCTAAATGCTAATGAGCTTGAGGCTATAACTGGATACAGGTTTTTTTCATAGCCAAACGTGAACAAAATGGAGCGATTTGTCCTACACAAATAATATTTTTTGAAAAACTGAACATTTGCTATCTAACTGAGAGTCTCCTCATTGAAAACATCTGAAGTTCTTCAAAGGTAAATGATTTTATTTGAATGATTTTCTTGTTTTTTGTGAAAATGTTGCTGGCTGAATTCTAGGCTTATAGCCATGCTAGCTATCAATACTCTTACACAAATGCTTGTTTAGCTATGGTTGAAAAGCATATTTTGAAAATCTGAGATGACAGTGTTGTTAACAAAAGTCTAAGCTTGAGAGCAAATATATTTACTTCATTTCATTTGCCATTTTCATGAATAGTTAACGTTGCGTTATGCAAATGAGCTTGAAGCTATAAATAGGATCCCGGATCCGGGATTGCTCGACGCAAGAAGTTAATCTAGCCTAGTTGTCAAAGTTTCAAGCATTTATTAACTTTTTGGATATAGGGGGGCGCTATTTTAATTTTTGGATGAAAAACATTCCCGTTTTAAACAAGATATTTTGTCACGAAAAGATGCTCGACTATGCATATAATTGACAGCTTTGGAAAGAAAACACTCTGACGTTTCCAAAACTGCAAAGATATTGTCTGTGAGTGCCACAGAACTGATGTTAAAGAAAAGACCCAGATAAAAATCCAATCAGGAAGTGCTGTATTTTTTGAAACCGCCTCATGCCAATGACTCCTTATATATGGCTGTGAAGGAGCTAGGAGTCAGCTTACGTTTTCCACGTTTTCTGTGCCTGCAACATTGTGACGTATTTGTCGGCATATCATTGGAAGATTGACCATAAGAGACTACATCTACCAGGTGGTCGCTTGGTGTCCTCCGTCGCAATTATTGCGTCATCTCCAGCTGCAGTATTTTTCCGTTTGCTTCTGATGAGAAGCCAACTGCCACCACTGATAGATTATCGAATAGATATGTGAAAAACACCTTGAGGATTGATTCTAAACAACGTTTGCCATGTTTCTGTCGATATTATGGAGCTAATTTGGAAAAACGTTTGGCGTTGAAAGTGACTGCATTTTCCTGTCTCTTTCATTTTCTTTTTCATCAAACGTGATGAACAAAACGGAGCTTTTTCGTCTACACAAATAATCTTTTTGGAAAAAATTGCTATCATTTGCTATCTAACTAAGAGTCTCGTCATTGAAACAGCCGAAGTTCTTCAAAGGTAAATTATTTTATTTGAATGCTTTTCTTGTTTTTGTGAAAATGTTGCCTGCTGAATGCTAGGCTTAATGCTATGCTAGGCTATCAATACTCTTACAAAAATGCTTGTGTAGCTTTGGTTGAAAAGCATATTTTGAAAATCTGAGATGACAGTGTTGTTAACAAAAGGCGAAGCTTGTGTTGGAATATATTTATTTCATTTGCGATTTTCATGAATAGGAAACGTTGCGTTATGGTAATGAGCTTGAGACTATGATTTTCTCCCGGATACGGGATTGCTCGACGCTAGAGGTTAAGTCACTCTGTTTTTTGTCTTATACACGTTATTACAATTCAATGGTTCTACAGTTTCCCAATACATCAATAATGCTCAATCAATCCTTAATGCTTTAAGCTATGCCAGATAATATTGCAAAACTTTAAATGCGTTAACACTTCTGACAATATTGACTAAATAGCTAAAATAGTTCAATTACCTTAAATGCTCAGCCCCTTGGTCACTTTCCTGTAATTGGTATTCTCACAGCACTAACACTAGATTCCGAATTCCAATATCTTAGTACACTTCCAACTCTGTGTATGGACTCAATATATTGTAACCGGTACTTGGCTGTGTCCTTGTATTGCTAATCACATCTGTACCTGATGTCTCACTGTGTGACTGCCGCTTTGTCTGTGATCAAGAGGTGTCTAGACCCCTGTGTTTCGTAGACTCAGTTTCGGGTTCACAAAGTTCAACCAAGTAGCTTCAGATAGTGATCCAATAAGTACTTAGGCAAAATTATCCAGTTCTCAAATATTGTTCAAGTCAACAAAAAGCATATATCCTAATACTATTCACTTCCAACTCTGTGTATAGACTCAATATATTGTAACTGGTACTTGGCTGTTTCCTTGTATTGCTAATCACATCTGTACTTGATGTCTCACTGTTTGACTGCCGCTTTGTCTGTGATCAAGAGGTGTCAAGACCCCTGTGTTTCAAATATTGTTCTAGTCTAACAAAAAGCGTATAGTGCAATAGTAAATTTACCTATGATGATTCTCCATATGAAGTCTGTCTCATATGTCAGTGAGGATTATGCTTCTCTTATGATCTCTGTTCTCTTTATATACCTTTTTCAGGGGAAGTTCACGTTTCTGGAGCTGTGGCTAAACCACACTTTCACACTGACACTGCCCTGCTGCTTGCCCGGCCGCTTACTCGGGGACTGTAGATTGCTTACACTGAGTGCTTACTCAGGGACTGTAGATTGCTTACACTGAGTGCTTACTCGGGGACTGTAGATTGCTTACACTGAGTGCTTACTCGGGGACTGTAGATTGCTTACACTGAGTGCTTACTCGGGGACTGTAGATTGCTTATTATGTCATCTTAGACCTGTGTCTAAATGGAAGCTTCTTATTCTAAATCTAGGTCATGCACTACTAACTCCCATTCTGCTGCTTCCGTGTTACTGTTGGCTGATTCTACTTAATGATACCAGCTGGTTGTTTCTACCACTTGAGGCGGCGTAGGTGGCATGTCAAGCGTCAGCTGGGAAAAGTCTATGATAGGTATCTCCTCTGCGTCCAGTTTCTGCAGGTGTGTTCCATGAGGTGCCGTGAATGCCCTGTGTTGCTGTCCCATTGCTTGATGGAGTGGGCAGATTATTTTCATCTCTTGTCACACCAGATATACGACATCCATAACTAGTGGTTTCCTCATTAGCATGGAGGAGTTTATGCAATTAAATTGCCCTTGTGCCGCAATTTTAGAAAACACAAAGGGGGCCTGTATTGTAGACCAAAAGTCTTCTACCACACTGCTTAGAGTTTCAACAACATGAATAACTTATTTCTAATCTACAATCTTACATTTACTACCAATGTGAAAACAAGACAAAATATGACTTCTTGCTCATTTTAAGACAATCATTTTAACATTCGTTACAGACATCAATTGTTGTACAACATCATGGCTACGCTGTTGGCATCAATTTTTACACTGGATTACTGCTGTTGTGGGCTTTTAATCATCTGTCTGACTTTGTTGTTCACACAGGAGAGAGACGTGACTATCGTGGATCCTCTGGGGAGCCTCAGCAACCTCATGATGCTGAGGAGACAGAGAAGAGTCTCTCCAGATCAGAACACCTCAATAAACACCCGCAGAGACCCACAGGGAAGAGCTCATTGCTGCTCTGACTGTGGGAAGAGATTCACATCATCAGGCATTAAAATTCATCAGAGAACACACACAGGAGAGAAATCTTATAGCTGTGGTCAATGTGGGAAGAGTTTTGGTCTATCTGGAGATCTGACCTTACACAAGAGAACACACACGAGAGAAACGTTATATTTGTGATCATTGTGGGAAGAGTTTTGTTTATGCTTGCCATCTGACTCAACACCAGAGAACACACACAGGAGAGACGCCTTATAGCTGTGATCAATGTGAGAAGAGTTGTACTTTATCTGGCAATCTGACTCAACACCAAAGAACACACACAGGAGAGAAATCTTATAGCTGTGAACATTGTGGGAAGAGTTTTGTTTATGCTTGCCATCTGACTCTACACCAGAGAACACACACAGGAGAGAAATCTTATAGCTGTGGTCAATGTGGGAAGAGTTTTAGTCAATCTGGAGATCTGGCAGTGCACAAGAGAATACACACAGGAGAGAAATCTCATAGCTGTGATCAGTGTGGGAAGAGATTTGCTACATCTGGCCTACTGACTCTACACCAGAGAACACACACAGGAGAGAAACCTTTAGCTGTGGTCAATGTGGGAGGACTTTTAGTCAATCTGGAGATCTGACAGTGCACAAGAGAATACACACAGGAGAGAAACCTTATAGCTGTGATCAATGTGAGAAGAGATTTGCGACATCTGGCCACCTGACTCTACACCAGAGAACACACAGGAGAGAAACCTTATAGCTGTGGTCAATGTGGGAGGAGTTTTACTACATCTAGCAGTCTGACATTGCACCAGAGAATACACACAGGAGAGAAACCTTATAGCTGTGATCAATGTGGGAAGAGATTTGCTACATCTGGCCACCTGACTCTACACCAGAGAACACACACAGGAGAGAAACCTTATAGCTGTGGTCAATGTGGGAAGAGTTTTAGTCGATCTGGAGTTCTGACCATACACAAGAGAGAAACATTATATCTGTGATCATTGTGGGAAGAGTTTTGCTTCATCTGGCCACCTGACTACACCAGAGAACACACAGGATTGAAATCTCATAGCTGTGACCAGAGATCATCTGATAAAAGATCTCTGATCAAATATTAGTTAATACATAAATGAAGGAGTTGTTTCGTGATTTCAGTGAATTAATGTCACAATGTAGAATGTTTTTTTTACATTGTCATAGGAGTATTGTAATGATTTCACAAGGTAGAAGCATAAACGTTTGCCCCCTAATGTATTGATTTCAACATGTTATGGATATTAGCCTCATGGGGAAAATCCAGGCTCTGAAATGGAAGAGTACTATATCGTATCAAATCAAATGTATTTATATAGCCCTTCTTACATCAGCTGATATCTCAAAGTGCTGTACAGAAACCCAGCCTAAAACCCCAAACAGCAAGCAATGCAGGTGTAGAAGCAAGGTGGCTCGTAAAAACTCCAGAGAAAGGCCAAAATCTAGGAAGAAACCTAGAGAGGAACCAGGCTATGAAGGGTGGCCAGCCCTCTTCCGGCTGTGCCGGGTGGAGATTATAACAGAACATGGCCAAGATGTTCAAATGTTCATAAATGACCAGCATGGTCAAATAATAATAATCACAGTAGTTGTCGAGGGTGCAACAGATCAACACCTCAGAAGTAAATGTCAGTTGGCTTTTCATAGCCGATCATTAAGAGTATCTCTTCCGTTCCTAATGTCTCTAGAGAGTTGAAAACAGCAGCTTTGGGACAGGTAGCACATCCGGTGAACAGGTCAGGGTTCCATAGCCGCAGGGAGAACAGTTGAAACTGGAGCAGCAGCATGGCCAGGTGGACTGGGGACTGCAAGGCGTCATCATGCCAGGTAGTCCTGAGGCCTGGTCCTCCGAGAGAGAGAAAGAAAGAGAGAATTAGAGAGAGCAGGTTCTATCTTAGAGTGTCTGGCCCAGTGCTCCACCTAGCAACTTTAGTTGCTCCACCTATTTGGTTTGCTTCTTATCTTTAAGTTTGGTGTGCGTTTTTCTTTTGTTTCCCTCTTGGGCAGATTTAGTGGGTCTCATGGTGGGTGTCTTATGTCCCAGTTGTTGTTACTAGTCAACTTCCAGTGGACACCCCCATAGTGTCTTTCAGAACCCCTCCTAAAAACAAGCTTATATTTTGGGTTGGATGTTGCATCCAATTCATATTTTAATCAATGGAATTTCCTTAATGTTCATTAGTCTTTCAGTTATTATTCTGTTATTCATATTATACTCTGTGGACTAAATATTATTGTTTATTTTCATTGTTTTTTCCTGTGAATCCATTGTGTTGCATCCATGTCTGAAATGTGCTGTATAAATAAAGCTTGATTTGATTTCAACAAATGAACCCAATGACTGACCAATCATCAGACTCCTGGTCCCTCTTAGTATGAAAATCAGTATCAAATGATTCAACTTCTGAAAATTGAAACAAACAAATGGATCAATCCCACTTTTCCAGCCTGCTCAAGGCGTGGTGGAGAGGTAAACACCACCCCTGGTTCTACCAAGGGCTTGAGATGGTCTCCCACAGCTCTGCTTATGTCATGTTCTGTGGCCTTGCTGTTCCATTTCTTGACTGCCCCTGCAACACAGAAACACGTTTAGTCATATTATATAAAACACTCAAAGTAATGGATATGGAGCATCTACAGCCTCAGTTACACCTGGCACCTCAATGTAACTTCTGTCATCTGATCACTCCAAGCTGCATTCAGTTCAGATCTACCAGGATGGGCATTGTGTTCGGAATTTGAGTCTGGCCACTGAATATGCATAAGCAATGTAAAGAGATGGGGTGAATTAGTGGGGGAAAGTACATTTCACACAAATTACCTTCATAATATCAAAGAACAAATGCATGTGCCTGAGGTAGAAATTAACTTTCATACAGCCAAAAGGGGTGAGAAATTACACCAATATCAGTACCAATCAGGTATTAATCAATACCAATCAGGTATTCGACGAAATGATTCTTCAGACGTCATTGATCACGTGCTGCTGATAAAGTGACACTGCTTTGCATAATACGGCTTTGCGACTTCAGTACGTGCCTCATAGCTCCAGTCTCAAACTTCACCCCGTTTCTGCTGAAGAAGAGGCGGTCTGTTGGATGGAGAAAGAAGCTCTCGTGAATGAGATGGATGAGGCTGTTACCGTGAAAGAAGAGAAAGACGTCTCAGTTAAAGAAGAGGGAGATTCGTTCAGAGTTAATAAAGAGGACGACGACGTTTCAGTGAACGAAGAGGAGGGGGAGGTGACTGTCACATCGGAAAATGAAGAAGAGGAGGAAACTGGATATCTGGGCCCTGTTTCTCAAGCGCATCTTAAGGCGTCCGATGGTTCTAACGATGAACGGGCCCTGATTAACACTAGTAAGTACTGTCTTAAAAACAGAAGCACAAACTCTGCGGTTGGATGTTGAACTGATGTGTAGTGTTAAAGGGGACATTTGCAATTGCTCCATCCATATTTTGACTTTTAAATTATTTATTTATAGGCATTGATTCTTGAAGAATATAACGCATGCCTTATGAGCTTAGTTCAACTGTTTACCACATCAGAACCCCAAATAAGCTTTTTTTACTATTATGTTTAGAAACAATGTAAACCAACACTGTATAGCCTCAAACATAATGTTGATATCATGGATGGTCAGTCCTTGCATCCATAGGTCTGTCTATGAATTTGAGAGTAGTTACAGTTCTCCAGCCCCATCCATCCTATTACCAAAACAGTGGTGTAATTACAGCTTTGTTATTGGTTGAACTGCAGATTGCTTGTGTGGCTTTTTTTTTAAAAGAGGCAACCTAGTTTTTTAACAAACAAAATGGCTGCCCAGAGATCTGAGCTGTGTTAGTACAGTTAGTTTGAGTATTCTATTTGATGTTAATGGAGTATATAGTTTGCTTATTATAGTATGATGTAGTTAGTATGCCAAAAGTTCCCGGATGTCGTACTACATTCGCCAAAATATGACATATACACGCAGTACTTTAGGGCCCATAATGCAATTCTGTCGTAAATGGGCGTGGCTTCACATCATTTTCAGATTTGAAGAAAATGGTGGAAAATAGTGGTGGAAAAAGTCCAACTAGAGCGGATACAAATGAACTGCTTTAAATAATTATGACAAATATTAAGAATGTTGAGCAAAAAAAAGGCGAAAGATTGTCTTTTCTTAGCAAGGTGTTGCTTAAATAATGTTAGCTGCAAATCGCTAGTTAGCGGGCGAGCTAGCGTGCTAAATGTATTAAGAGTAAGAGCAAACGTAGCTAGCTAATACTGCCTGGTACCAGTGCTGTTGTAGGACTAGATAAGCATGTTTGTGCAACGGTATCTTATCAGAGAGGAGTAGGCGAAGTATGAATATGTTGGCTTGCTAGCCAGCTACATGAAGTAAGAAAACATGTAATGTAACATCTAATTAGGATCAAGTGGAAATACTGACCATCACTTTGGTTCCTACCATGTCTTCTTCGCTGAGGTTTGTCAGACTACACTCATCAGGTGTATTGCTGCCACCTACAGTAACCAAAATGGGATTAACAGATCATACTAATTACCTAAAATAAACACGAACCAAATTCACTCCATTACCCTGAATTTAAAACAAAAATGGTACTATTCAGATCCCCACACAGTTTCATGAACCTGAGAGGGCTGGAACGTCTTCATTCAGTTCTCCCTGTAACATTTTGTCTGAAGTCCTGGAGATCCAGAAATCTATTTGCCGCCTTCACAATGATGTCTAGCTTCTTAGATGTTTTATTAGTTTAGTATTAATGCAATTTATCAGTGTGGCAGTGAGGGCAATGCAAACACAATTTTGTTGTAGAAACTCCTCCAAGCTAATGCGGAAACTGCTAGTTTTAGACGAAGGTTGCTAATAATTTATTAATGCAATTTATCACATGCGCTATAAACACAACAATGTCCACCTTGTTCACTATTAGTGTGTTGGGATCCTTCTCCTGCATGGCTTCACTGCAGACTGGGACATCCACTACCTTCTCCTCTCTACTCCTTCAGCTATTTTCACTGCCTCCACATAGGATACCTGCTGGATGGAGTCGATGAATAGCATTCTCACATGGGTGTTCCTTTTGCCCAGGTGGGAAAGGGTAGTGTGGAGTGCAATAGAGATTGCATCATCTGTAGATCTGTTGGGGCGGTATGCAAATTGGAGTGGGATTATGGTGATAAAGGGATAATGGTGTTGTGAGCAACGACCAGCCTTTCAAATCACTTCATGGCTACAGACGTGAGTGTTACGGTTTGGTAGTCATTTAGGCAGATTACCTTAGTGTTCTTGTGCACAGGGACTATGGTTTTCTGCTTCAAGCACATTGGTATTCGACTCAGACGGGATGAAAATGTCAGTGAAGACCATTGCCAGTTGGTCAGCGCATGCTTGGAGTACACATCCTGGTAATCCGTCTGGCCCTGCGGCCTTGTGAATGTTAACCTGTTCAAGGTCTTACTCACATCGGCTGCGTAGAGCGTGATCACAAAGTCGTCTGGAACAGCTGATGCTCTCATGCATGTTTCAGTGTTACTTTCTTCGACGCGAGCATAGAAGTAATGTTGCTCGTCTGGTAGGCTCGTGTCACTAGGCAGCTACCCCCTGTGCTTCCCTTTGCAGTTTGCAATAATTTGCAAGCCCTGCCACATCCGACGAGGGTTGGAGCCGATGTTCAAGGGGTATATCAATCTCGCCAGGGTAGCAGTAATAAATTGAGATATTTGTCCACAAGGTGATACCCCTCCCATAGGTGGCTCATTATTGGGATTCATTGCTGATTGCTACCTGTAGCTCACTATGAAGTGTCTATTGATACAGGTAAAGGGCCCTGTTGGAGATTTGTGGTTGGTAGCTGAGTCGAGGGAACAAGCAGAGTTGGACACGGCCATGTTATTATCTCACACAGTCTCTGTGGTTCATATGAACCCCGTTCCTGGGAATTAGATTTTATTACAAATCGTCCCAGTCTGTTACCACAGAAGGGGGTCCGTTTGTCCCATTTCCAGCTAGGTTAAGAGGCGCTTTGTGATTTCCAGAGTCAGTTTATTTTGCTACTGTCCATATGTAGCTTGTTTTTGGTCACAGAATGGCTGAATAAGGGCAACATTTTACCTGGAGCTAACTATGCAGAGCATAGGACATATTGAATGACTTGAGCTTCCCTCCAGGCCTGGGGACACACACTCTCTCGTAGGCTTAAATTAAAGATACGGAAAATAGGAGTGGCAATATTGTCATCTATTATCCTCAGTAATTTTCCATCCAGATTGTCAGACCCCGGTGGCTTGTCATTGTTGATAGACAACAACAATTTTTTCATCTCTTCCACACGGAATTCTAAATGACAATGTTTGTCTTTCATAATTTGGTCAGATATACTTGGAAGTGTTGTCAGTGTCAGCATTCGCTGCTGGTATATCATGCCTAAGTTTGCTAATCTTGCCAATGAAAAAAATCATGATAGTTGTGGGCTTTGATGAATGAGCCATCTGATTCAGTTAATCATGGAGCCTTTTTTCCTATAATTGTATGTAAGGTTCTCAAAAGCTTTTTACTATCATACTTTGTCATTTATCTTTGTCGTTTTTCTTCTTTTTATTCAGTTTAGTCACATGATTTCTCAATTTGCAGGACGTTTGTCAATCGGTTGTACAGCCAGACTTATTTGCCATTCCTTTTGCCTCATCCTTCTCAACCATGCCATTTTTCAATTCCTCATCATTCCACTGGATTTAACAGCTTTTACAGTCCTTTTCTTAATGGGTGCATGCTTATTAGTAACTGGAATAAGCAATTTCATAAATGCGTCCAAGTGTCTGGTTGCTCCTCATTACACACCACAGAGCAGCAAATATTTTTTACAAAATCAACATATTAATCACCTGTTTTTACTAAATAATTGCGACACACAAATGACTCGAGGGAACCAGAGATCAAAATAGCCTAACCATAAGAAAACAAGAAAAAACCTGTTCCTCCTCCCGCTGCTGCTGGCCTTCGTAAATTCTGACATTATGCTCCTGAAGTTTCCAGTAATAGGCTACAACAGCAGTCGGCAATCTTTTCCATTTGGAGTGCAAATTTATCTGACCATTTCTACTGATCTTTTGCCAGTTATGATTTTCATATTCACATTTTACTGGAACAATTTATTTTATAATCGCATCTCAAAATCATTCTGTGACTAATCTATGTTCTATATAAATAGAAATAAACATTTAGATGTATATAATATTTTATTGCCATTGCCAACTATGTAAAAATAGCCTACCTAAAGCCAACAAATAAAAACATCTAGAAAATATCCAGATAAAAATAAATCACATTGACTGAGCATGGCCTGTCTTCATAGTTGATACACTGTTTAAAGTTCTATCACCTAGGTCAGTCTGAAACATGATAGCAACATTGTATAAAATATTCTGGGCTCTCCGTTTCCCGCAGCAGAGAGTTTGGGACAGACTAAGCTGTAAGCTATTTGTGAAAGGGACAAGAAGTAATCAGGTATTGTATGATATTTCCACTGGAGCAGAGCATTACATTTTTCCCTTTCCTGTCGAGTGGTTATCAAGAGTGAGAGCTGAACATATTTTACTTTAATCAATAGTTCCTCAAAGTATTTGTAAGACTTTGTTTACTTGCTGTTTGAGGTGAAGAGAAAATTACTTTGAGAAGCTCCACAAATCATTAGTGGTGGTGCGTAAATACTATCAGACATCCCCAAATAGGTGCATCGCTTTCTGCATCGCCCTCTGTTTGCTAAAACGCAATTTGGTTGCAGAAACTCCTCCATGCTAATGCGGAAACTGCTAGTTATCCCAATACCATAGACTTACTGTAGACTCATAACTTCACCTAACAACAACCATAGACTTACTGAAAGGTGCCTATATTGGAGACCAAAAGTTGTCTGGCACACTGCTTAGGATTACAACAACTTTAAAAACGTATTTCTTGCGTACAATCATCGATGTAACTACTAATGGGAAAACAAGACAAAAGATCACTGTTCACTTGACTGTCTTAAGACAAATGTCAAATAATTCACATTCATTCCAGACATCATTGTTTGAACAACATAATGGCTACGCTGTTGGCATCACCCTTTTACAGTGTATTTTTGCTGTTGTGGGCCTTAAACCACCTGTCTGACTTTTTGTTTACACAGGAGAGAGACGTGACAATCCTGGATCCTCTGGGGGGCCTCAACAACCTCATGATGCTGAAGAGGCAGAGAAGAGTCTCTCCACTTCAAAACACTTCAAGAAACACCAGAAGAGACCCACAGGGAAGAAATCTCATTGCTGCTCTGACTGTGGGAAAGGTTGCAAATCTTCATCAGAACTTAAAATACACCAGAGAACACACACAGGAGAGAAACCTTATAGCTGTGATCAATGTGAGAAGAGTTTTCCTACATCTAGCATTCTGACAGTACACCAGAGAACACACACAGGAGAAAAACCTTATAGCTGTGGTCAATGTGGGAGGAGTTTTACTACATCTAGCGTTCTGACATTACACCAGAGAAAACACACAGGAGAGAAACCTTATAGCTGTGGTCAATGTGGGAGGAGTTTTACTACATCTAGCGGTCTGACATTACACCAGAGAAAACACACAGGAGAGAAACCTTATATCTGTGATCAATGTGGGAGGAGTTTTGTTCAAGCTAGCCATCTGACTCAACACCAGAGAACACACACAGGAGAGAAACCTTATATCTGTGATCAATGTGGGAGGAGTTTTGTTCAAGCTAGCCATCTGACTCAACACCAGAGAACACACACAGGAGAGAAGCCTTATATCTGTGATCAATGTGGGAGGAGTTTTACTACATCTAGCGTTCTGACAGTACACCAGAGAACACACACAGGAGAAAAACCTTATAGCTGTGGTCAATGTGGGAGGAGTTTTACTACATCTAGCGGTCTGACATTACACCAGAGAAAACACACAGGAGAGAAACCTTATATCTGTGATCAATGTGGGAGGAGTTTTGTTCAAGCTAGCCATCTGACTCAACACCAGAGAACACACACAGGAGAGACGCCTTATAGCTGTGATCAATGTGAGAAGAGTTTTCCTACATCTCGCCAGCTGACTGCACACCAGAGAACACACACAGGAGAGAAGCCTTATAGCTGTGATTAATGTGAGAAGAGTTTTCCTACATCTAGCCAGCTGACTGCACACCAGAGAACACACACAGGAGAGAAGCCTCATAGTTGTGATCAATGTGACAAGAGATACTCTGATAAAAGATCTCTGATCAAACATCAGAAAATACATACATGAAGAAGTTGTTACATGATATCACTGAAATAATGTCACAATGTAAAATGTTTTAACGTTGTAGGAGTGTTTTAATGATGTCACAATGTAGAATGTTTTAACATTGTCGTTGGAGTGTTTTAATGATGTCACAATGTAGAATGTTTTAACATTGTCGTAGGAGTTTTTTAATGATGTTCTACCTTATCGTTTACCCTGTTCAATTGATTGCAGCATGATATGGATATTAACCTCAGGGGAAATCCAGGCTCTGAATTGAAAGAGTATTATTAAACAAAGTGACGAACAAAAAAAGAGCTGTGTTACACTTACTGCGTTGGTGACCCACTTTAATCAACATGCAGCACTTCAAAATTTAGTCTGCTGTTTTCTTCAAGTGGGAAAAAAATGCATGTAATATGATAATTGTTGCAGATGTTTGTGTTTATACACACACGAAAACAGTATAATTGGTCTATAATCAATTTTATTAACAATCTGACATCACTCCAGTATTTCTTGACAACATTTAAATTCTAATTGTCTTTATTCCCATACTGTGCAGTCAAAAATGCTTGCGTTTAGTCAGTGAGTTGCCATGGAATTTATTTTGACTGCACGTTTTTCCTGTATTGGAGATTTAGTTTTGTTTGGGCTCGTTCCAAGGGGACGAGAGTTCTAGAAGCTAGTGAGTTTTAGGATTCTATAGAAAGAAAAGTGAGAAAAGATGCGATTGTATATTATTATTTAGAAATACGTTTTTCTTGTTTTTAATTGTTGATAGCCAGTAGACACTGTTTATATTGGAGAATGTGAAGCATTGTAGTTGATTATAATGTAAAATGGAAGTTGTTTTCTGGTGGTGAGCAAACTTGTCCAACACAAATATAGGATAGTAGTGGTGGAATGACCAATTTGTTATTGTTTGAACTACAGATTGCTGGGTTGTGTGGGTTTTTTAAACCGCAACAAAATGGCTGCCCAGAGGCTGGGTTCGGTTAACTGCTGAGGGATGGGGGAAGGAGAAGTGTTTCCACTCACATTCTTAGAGAAGGCTATTGTAGCAACCGTAACCCAACACCCAGCGACCTCGTCAAGAAGTTCAGAAATCTTGGCGTAACAGTTCTAAGGTATTGGCTTGACAGTCGCTGGACCCAGGTTTGAGTTCAGCCCAGGGCTACCCCCTGGATTCACTACACTATGAATACAAGGACTGGCCATCCATGATGTCATAATGATTGTTTTAAACAGATTTTGAGGTTCATAGTATATTCTATAATTGCCAGTGTAGATTTCCTGTGAGAGCAAATTATTAGAGCTGTTGATAAGTCATTGTCAGCCATTTTTTTTTCATGGCCTTACATTAAAGGCAAGACATACCTAGATTCAATTACATTCATGAATTGGTTTGAAACCTTTGTTTTGGTGCCTTGACGGATTTGTAAAATGTGGTTTGTCATGAATCACTTTTTTAAAATTATTTAAATGTAACCTTTATTTAACTAGGCAAATCAGTTAAGAACAAAATCTTATTTACAATGACTGCATACCCTGGACGACGCTGGGCCAATTGTGCGCCGCCCTATGGGACTCCCAATCACGGCCGGTTATGATACAGCCTGGATTTGATCCACGGTCAACCAAGAGTCATCTGTAATTTCTACCAATCGCCCCACTTATTTTTATAAAATCTATATGTACTGAACATATGATGCTTTAAGCACGCTGTTTGATTAAATAAGACACACTAGTGACGAGAGGGAGGCATTCGTCAATATAATCTGACTAGGAGGGAGCCGGTCATCGACACAACCTGACTAGATGGAGCCGGTCATCGACACAACCTGACTGGATGGAGTTGGTCATCGACACAACTTGACTAGGAGGGAGCCGGTCATCGACACAACCTGACTAGGAGGGAGCCGGTCATCGACACAACCTGACTAGGAGGGAGCCGGTCGTCGACACAACCTGACTAGATGGAGCCGGTCGTCGACACAACCTGACTAGGAGGGAGCCGGTCATCGACACAACCTGACTAGGAGGGAGCCGGTCGTCGACACAACCTGACTAGGAGGGAGCCGGTCGTCGACACAACCTGACTAGGAGGGAGCCGGTCGTTGACACAACCTGACTAGGAGGGAGCCGGTCGTCGACACAATTTTTATTAGTTTTAATTTTACTCGGCAAGTCAGTTAAGAACACATTCTTATTTTCAATGATGGCTTAGGAACAGTGGGTTAACTGCCTTGTTCAGGGGCAGAACGACAGATTTGTACCTTGTCAGCTCGGGGAACCGATCTTGCAACCTTAGGGTTTAGTATCCTGTTACCCTCTTCCTGTCAAACCAGAAGATGTAACGATTGGAGAGGAGGATTGTCCAAAGTGGGGTATATATACTTGTGATGGTGAGAACACGTTTTGTCTGAATTACAGCTGTAAAACCCCTTTGGGTATATTTAAACATGGTTAAGCTTCTCTTGTGTCCGTGAGTTATTCACTCTGAAAAATTAGAACCTAACACTATAATTAGTGTTCACTGAAGGAGGGAAACGAGGTACAATGCCTGTTTGTCCCTACCCCTTCCTGGGTCGGTGAAGAGCGGTATTAAACTTAAGGAATAAATCCGAGCCTCACACTCATCACCTGTAGAAGGTTTTGTTTTTTTGTATTCTGAAATGCACTCGAACTATGTACAGTGCCTTGCGAAAGTATTCGGCCCCCTTGAACTTTGCGACCTTTTGCCACATTTCAGGCTTCAAACATAAAGATATAAAACTGTATTTTTTTGTGAAGAATCAACAACAAGTGGGACACAATCATGAAGTGGAACGACATTTATTGGATATTTCAAACTTTTTTAACAAATCAAAAACTAAAAAATTGGGCGTGCAAAATTATTCAGCCCCTTTACTTTCAGTGCAGCAAACTCTCTCCAGAAGTTCAGTGAGGATCTCTGAATGATCCAATGTTGACCTAAATGACTAATGATGATAAATACAATCTACCTGTGTGTAATCAAGTCTCCGTATAAATGCACCTGCACTGTGATAGTCTCAGAGGTCCGCTAAAAGCGCAGAGAGCATCATGAAGAACAAGGAACACACCAGGCAGGTCCGATATACTGTTGTGAAGAAGTTTAAAGCCGGATTTGGATACAAAATGGTTTCCCAAGCTTTAAACATCCCAAGGAGCACTGTGCAAGCGATAATATTGAAATGGAAGGAGTATCAGACCACTGCAAATCTACCAAGACCTGGCCGTCCCTCTAAACTTTCAGCTCATACAAGGAGAAGACTGATCAGAGATGCAGCCAAGAGGCCCATGATTACTCTGGATGAACTGCAGAGATCTACAGCTGAGGACGGGAGACTCTGTCCATAGGACAACAATCAGTCGTATATTGCACAAATCTGGCCTTTATGGAAGAGTGGCAAGAAGAAAGCCATTTCTTAAAGATATCCATAAAAAGTGTTGTTTAAAGTTTGCCACAAGCCACCTGGGAGACACACCAAACATGTGGAAGAAGGTGCTCTGGTCAGATGAAACCAAAATTGAACTTTTTGGCAACAATGCAAAACGTTATGTTTGGCGTAAAAGCAACACAGCTCATCACCCTGAACACACCATCCCCACTGTCAAACATGGTGGTGGCAGCATCATGGTTTGGGCCTGCTTTTCTTCAGCAGGGACAGGGAGGATGGTTAAAATTGATGGGAAGATGGATGGAGCCAAATACAGGACCATTCTGGAAGAAAACCTGATGGAGTCTGCAAAAGACCTGGGACAGAGATTTGTCTTCCAACAAGACAATGATCCAAAACATAAAGCAAAATCTACAATGGAATGGTTCAAAAATAAACATATCCAGGTGTTAGAATGGCCAAGTCAAAGTCCAGACCTGAATCCAATCGAGAATCTGTGGATGAACTGAAAACTGCTGTTCACAAATGCTCTCCATCCAACCTCACTGAGCTCGAGCTGTTTTGCAAGGAGGAATGGGAAAAAAATTCAGTCGCTCGATGTGCAAAACTGATAGAGACATACCCCAAGCGACTTACAGCTGTAATCGCAGCAAAAGGTGGCAATACAAAGTATTAACCTGTTACATCTATGGGGGCGCTATTTCATTATTGGATAAAAAAACGTGCCCGTTTTAAGTGCAATATTTTGTCACAAAAAGATGCTCGACTATGCATATAATTGACAGCTTTGGAAAGAGAACACTCTGACGTTTCCAAAACTGCAAAGATATTGTCTGTGAGTGCCCCAGAACTGATGCTACAGGCGAAACCAAGATGAAACTTCAAACAGGAAATGAGCAGGATTTTTGAGGCTCTGTTTTTCATTGTCTCCTTATATGGCTGTGAATGCGCAAGGAATGAGCCTGCCCGATCTATCGTTTCCCCAAGGTGTCTGCAGCATTGTGACGTATTTGTAGGCATATCATTGGAAGATTGACCATAAGAGACTACATTTTCCAGGTGTCCGCCCGGTGTCCTCCGTCGAAATTGGTGCGTCATCTTCAACTGCACGTCTTATTCCAAGCGATTCACAGGAGAAAGTAGACATTCACGAACGATATATCAATGAAGAGATATGTGAAAAACACCTTGAGGATTGATTCTAAACAGCGTTTGCCGTGTTTCAGTCGATATTATGGAGTTAATTTGGAAAACAGTTAGCCGTTTTGATGACTGAATTTTCGTACAAAAAGGAGCGATTTCTCCTACACAAAGAATCTTTCAGGAAAAACTGAACATTTGCTATGTAACTGAGAGTCTCCTCATTGAAAACATCCGAAGTTCTTCAAAGGTAAATGATTTTATTTGAATCCTTTTCTGGTTTTTGTGCAAATGTTGCCCGCTAAATGCTACGCTAAATGCTACACTAGCTATCAATACTCTTACACAAATGCTTGTTTTGCTATGGTTCAAAAGCATATTTTGAAAATCTGAGATGACAGTGTTGTTAAGGCTAAGCTTGAGAGCTAGCACATTCATTTCATTTCATTTGCGATTTTCATAAATAGTTAACGTTACATTATGCTAATGAGCTTGAGGCTATAACTGGATACAGGTTTTTTTCATAGCCAAACGTGAACAAAACGGAGAGATTTGTCCTACACAAATAATATTTTTTTGAAAAACTGAACATTTGCTATCTAACTGAGAGTCTCCTCATTGAAAACATCTGAAGTTCTTCAAGGGTAAATGATTTTATTTGAATGATTTTCTTGTTTTTGTGAAAATGTTGCTGGCTGAATTCTAGGCTTATAGCTATGCTAGCTATCAATACTCTTACACAAATGCTTGTTTAGCTATGGTTGAAAAGCATATTTTGAAAATCTGAGATGACAGTGTTGTTAACAAAAGTCTAAGCTTGAGAGCAAATATATTTATTTCATTTCATTTGCGATTTTCATGAATAGTTAACGTTGCGTTATGCTAATGAGCTTGAGGCTCATAGGATCCCGGATCCGGGATTGCTCGACGCAAGTGAACAGGGCAGTCCACAAGCGCAGACAAAATAAATGAAGGACGTGGAGAGATTCTGTATGGAGGAACAGTCTAAGATCCCACCCAATGTGTTCTCTAATCTCATAAAACATTTCAGTGTCGTTATCCTCCCGAGGGGAGGGTGCTGGAGTATTGAAAACATAGGTGGCAATAATTCCGACCCCTACCTTTTGAGACTTACATTTTAAACTATATCTCTTTCTCTGAGCAATTGTATCAGTATAAAACAATATAATTTCCCTTTATTTGTTGGTGCAACAATACATCATGTAGATGTATATAATGAACAGACTAGGTCTATACTGCTCCTACATGGTGTAACAATACATCATGTATATAATGAACAGACTAGGTCTATACTGCTCCTACATGGTGTAACAATACATCATGTAGATGTATATAATGACCAGACTAGGTCTATACTGCTCCTACATGGTATAACAATACATCATGTAGATGTATATAATGAACAGACGAGTTCTATACACTACCGTCCAAAAGTTTGGGGTCATTTAGAAATATCCTTGTTTTAAAAAAAAAATCACATTTTCAATTTATCATTTATAAAAACCTGTTTTTGCTTTGTCATTATGGGGTATTGTGATGTCATTATGGGTTATTGTGATGTCATTATGGGGTATTGTGTGTAGATTGATGAGGGGGAAAATGTATTTAATCCATGTCAGAATAAGAATGTAAAGTAACAAAATGTGGAAAAAGTGAAAGGGTCTGAATACTTTCCGAATGCACGGTATATATAGGGGCATCAGTGACTCAGTGACATGACTTCATGAAGCAGCAGGTACAAATATATAACAATATCAACATTCAAAGTATCAAAATGTATGACCAAGCTGGAAGTGTAAACGCCAGCCTAGCCACAATCCTAGAGGTTCACTGATGATCAACCTCCTTCACATCTGACTCCTGATGATCAAACTCCTCCTTCACATCTGACTCCTGATGATCAACCTCCTCCTTCACATCTGACTCCGGACGATCAACCTCCTCCTTCACATCTGACTCCTGATGATCATCCTCCTCCTTCACATCTGACTCCTGATGATCAACCTCCTCCTTCACATCTGACTCCTGATGATCAACCTCCTCCTTCACATCTGACTGCTGATGATCAACCTCCTCCTTCACATCTGACTCCTGATGATCAACCTCCTCCTTCACATCTGACTCCTGATGATCAACCTCCTCCTTCACATCTGACTCCAGTGATCAATCCAGAGAGTCTTCTTTCTTGGGGGGAATCTCGATGGACAACTTCATCGAATAGACCGTCATCACGACCACCACCCACAAGTTAATTGTCATTCAGGTTATCAATGGGAAGAGCATCAGCAATATGTCCTGTCTGGTAACTTGTCTCATTTAATGGATTTAAATTGGCAGGTGCACAGGGAGAAATCCCATTAAAAAACTTTTGGAAGTCTTGAACTGTATCAATGTCTGTGGCCTGTGATGTTGGGATAAATGATAGTCCCTTATTATACAAGAGACAAAATTCACAAATTCTACAGCACAACGGCAGAGTCATGTCTGAAGTGTAAAACTACCAATAACTCAATAATCCTTCTGGGAATGTTATGATGTCATAAAGCTATGGGAGGAGTTAGAAAGTTGGCTGTCAGAAGTACAGTTATACAATGTAAAATGACTTTTGATCCGTCTGTCTGTATATTTCAAAACATGGAATATGAGGGTGTGATGAGATACCCGATGGTTGGATGATACTTTTCTAATCAGTCATCTTAAATATTATACTTGAAACCTGGAAATCAACCAATCCTCTGTTGTTAATTCAATAGAAAGGTCAAATGCTTTATTATCTAAAAGTTGAAAGTGACGGAGAGAAATAAAATGGTGCTGATGCGGGCGCTGGAGACAGGGGGTGGTCTAGTGGGTCTGGGCAGGTGTGATGTAGTTAATGGAGATGGGCTGTGTTCTCGTGGGTCTGGGCAGGTGTGGTGTAGTTAATGGAGATGGAGGTGTGTTCTCGTGGGTCTGGGCAGGTGTGATGTAGTTAATGGAGATAGAGGTGTGTTCTAGTGGGTCTGGGCAGGTGTGATGTAGATAATGGAGATGGGGTGTGTTCTAGTGGGTCTGGGCACGTGTGTTGTAGTTAATGGAGATGGAGGTGTGTTCTCGTGGTTCTGGGCAGGTGTGATGTAGTTAATGGAGATGGGGGTATGTTCTACTGGGTCTGTGCAGGTGTGATGTAATTAATGGCGATGGAGGTGTGTTCTAGTGGGTCTGGGCAGGTGTGATGTAGTTCATGGAGATAGAGGTGTGTTCTCGTGGTTCTGGGCAGGTGTAATGTAGTTAATGGAGATGGGGGTATGTTCTAGTGGGTCTGGGCAGGTGTGATGTAGTTCATGGAGATGGAGGTGTATTTAACGTTTGCAAGCTTGAGCTTGATATCAACCTCGTGTGACCTTCCTGGTCCCGTCTCTCAAGTCAGTGAGTCAACACAGGAAGGAGCAATGAATGGAGAGTTAATTTATTTCCAAAGCTGTAATGATGGGACACACGCAGTCTGGATGAATGATAGTGGATTTAACAATTCCTACTAATTCCTAATTTTCTATAATAAAAATAAATACATTATTTCCATGTGTCTCATATTCACTACATCAGAATAAACTGTCATCCATTTTAGTATCCAAAAATTATCAAATTAACCTGAAATATTACCCAATGTCCCCCTCTGGTGGCGAAGAAGTGTAATACACCTAAACTAATAAAACCGGCTGATAAACTGGCTGGTGTTCATGAGTTTATAAAACGTGTACTTTATACATTTGTCATAAATGACCTGCATTGATGAGACACACAGTGTGGATGAATGATCAGTAGACGACAGGGTAAAAATAGCAAACCTAAAGAAGATGCATTTTCCAGTTAGATACCAACTTGAAAGAGGGCATCCACACATAAAACCCACATGGAAAACAGAGATTTGGCAAATAACATATAAAGAGTCTGACTTGACACCAAACCAACAACAGTAGTTACTAAAACATAAATTGCTAATGTGTGATTTAAAACGTGGATTTAATGATGTAATGTCAATTTTATACATTTCTATCCCAGGACCACTCAATTTTCAATTTCTCCATAAATCTGCTGTGGATTACCCAGAATCCCATACCTTTATCACAGGAGCGGGGCAGCGGTCTAAGGCACTGTTCTTAATTAACTGAATTGCCTAGTTAAATAGAGGATACAAATATTTTAAACATGTAACTTCTTTACACCGTTACACTGGCAAACAAACTCAGTAGCACAGAGAAGACCATCGATATGACGTTGAGAAATACTGCATTGTGTGTAGTTTGGAAGAGTCACAAAATAAGTTAATAAATATGCAATAATGCAAAAACATAACTGTTTGTCCTTATAGGTAACCATATCGTGACGACAATTAGCTTACTAAGTATTTAACCACACTGTATTGTTACGCTGGTGAGTAAAAACTCATACTTCCTCCTAAAATATACATTTTACTCAATAGCCTTTACCCATTCCAGTCAGCAGATGGCGATCTGAGACTTTAAGCCGGCGATGCTGCTGGTGTGACGTATAATGTAGTGGACGGAACGCTTCTTTCAACAGCAGCAACAATTCGTCAGTTCGTCAGACACCTCCATGGCTTGCTCGACAAAATAGCCGAACCAATAAAGCTCTTCAGACGCTTTAGTGTTTATTAGCCTAGCTAGCTAACATCTCCGACATTGCGGTCACTAAGCTACTCTCCTGCTGCTAAGGAAGAGGTGGATATCACAGTAAAACAAGAAGTAGAGGTTGGGGCCGTTACTGTGAAAGAAGAAGAGAAAGACGTTACAGTTAAAGAAGAAAAAGACACGTTCAGAGTGAACGAGGAGGAGGATGTTACTATAAAAGTGGATGGAGGAGGATGTTACTATAAAGGTGGAGGTGGATGTTACTGTAAAAGAAGAGGAGGATGTTACTGTAAAAGAGGATGTTACTATAAAAGAAGAGGGGGATGTTACTGTAAAAGAAGAGGAGGATGTTACTATAAAAGTGGAGGTGGATGTTACTGTAAAAGAAGAGGAGGATGTTACTATAAAAGAGGAGGATGTTACTATAAAAGAGGAGGATGTTACTATAAAAGAGGGGTATGTTACTATAAAAGAAGAGGAGGATGTTACTATAAAAGAAGAGGGGGATGTTTCTGTAAAAGAAGAGGAGGGTGTTACTATAAAAGAGGGGTATGTTACTATAAAAGAAGAGGAGGATGTTACTATAAAAGAAGAGGGGGATGTTTCTGTAAAAGAAGAGGAGGATGTTACTATAAAAGAGGAGGATGTTACTGTAAAAGAAGAGGAGGGTGTTACTATAAAAGAAGAGGGTGATTTTACAGTAAAATGAGAGGGGGATGTTACAGTAAAAGGAGAGGAGGATGTTACTGTAAAAGAAGAGGGGGATGTTACTGTAAAAGGAGAGGAGGATTCCGTTTTTGGAGTGAAATCCCTGATTAATACTAGTAAGTACTGTCTTAAAAACAGAGGAACGAACTCTGCAGTTGTTGAACTGATGTTTGGTGTTCAAGCAGAAATCTGCAATTGCTACATTCATTTTGTGACTTTTAAATTATTTATTTATAGCTATTGATTATTGAGGAATATAACACATGCCTCATGAGCTTAGTTCAACTGTTGTACCCCATCAGAACCCCAAATAAGCTTTTTTTACTCCAATGTTTAGAAACAATGTAAATCAACACTGTATAGCCTCAACATGGTTAAAACTATAATGTTGATATCATGGATGGTCAGTCCTTGCATCCATAGGTCTGTCTATGAATTTGAGAGTAGTTACATTTCTCCAGTCCCATCCATCCTATTACCAAAACAGTGGTGGAATGACAGCTTTGTTATTGTCACAACTGCAGATTAGTTGTGAGGGTTTTTTAAACAGCAAGAAAATGGCTGCCCAGAGACTTGGTTTGGTAAACAGCTGAGGGATGGGGGAAGGAGAAGTGTAACCACTCTCAAATGCATAGAGAAATCTATTGTAGCAACCGTACATCTTACATTTACATTACATTTAAGTCATTTGGCAGACGCTCTTATCCAGAGCGACTTACAAATTGGTGAATTCACCTTATGACATCCAGTGGAACAGCCACTTTACAATAGTGCATCTAAATCATTTAAGGGGGGGTGAGAAGGATTACTTTATCCTATCCTAGGTATTCCTTAAAGAGGTGGGGTTTCAGGTGTCTCCGGAAGGTGGTGATTGACTCCGCTGTCCTGGCGTCGTGAGGGAGTTTGTTCCACCATTGGGGGGCCAGAGCAGCGAACAGTTTTGACTGGGCTGAGCGGGAACTGTACTTCCTCAGTGGTAGGGAGGCGAGCAGGCCAGAGTTGGATGAACGCAGTGTCCTTGTTTGGGTGTAGGGCCTGATCAGAGCCTGGAGGTACTGCGGTGCCGTTCCCCTCACAGCTCCGTAGGCAAGCACCATGGTCTTGTAGCGGATGCGAGCTTCAACTGGAAGCCAGTGGAGAGAGCGGAGGAGCGGGGTGACGTGAGAGAACTTGGGAAGGTTGAACACCAGACGGGCTGCGGCATCTTGGCGTAACAGTTATAAGGTGTTGACTTGACAGTCACTGGACCCAGGTTTGGGTTCAGCTCAGGGCCTCCCCTGAATTAAATACACTATGAATACAAAGACTGGCCATCCGTGAGGTCAAAATGATAGTTTTAAACAGATTGAGGCTATATAGTATATTCTAGAATTGATCCGTGATGTCATAATGATAGTTTAACCAGGTTTTTGGGCTATATAGTATATTCTAGAATTCATCCATGATGTCATAATGATAGTTTAACCAGATTTCTACGCTATATAATATATTCTAGAATTTATCCATGATGTCATAATGATAGTTTAACCAGGTTTCTAAGCTATATAGTATATTCTAGAATTGCCAGTGTAGATTTCCTGTGGGGGTCAAATTGTTACAGCTGTTGATAAGTCATTGTATAATATTCAGCCAATTTATTTACAGGCGAAACATACCTAGATTCAATTACATTCCTGAATCGGTTTGAAACCTTTGTTTTAAAACCTTCTCAAAGTTGGTGCCTTGACAGATTCATAGAAAATGTTTTGTCATAAAATAATATTTTTATTTTATTTAAATGTAACCTTTATTTAACTAGGCAAGTCAGTCAAGAACAAATTCTTATTTACAATGACTGCCTACCCCGGACGATGTTTCCTCCGACATATTGGTGCGGCAGGCTTCCGGGTTGGATGTGCGCTGTGTTAAGAAGCAGTGCGGCCCTGTTGGGTTGTGTTTCAGGGGTCGCGTGGCTTTCGACCTTCGTCTCTCCCGAGCCCGTACAGGAGTAGTAGCGATGAGACAAGATAGTAACTACTAATAATTGGATACAACGAAATTGGGGTAAAATTCACAAAAAAAAGTTGAACCCAGGTTGAAAATATCCTGATGAAAATAAATATCCTATAAATCACATTGGCTGCACATGACCTGTCTACAATTAACTTTAAACATGGTTGACCCGAATCTCGTGATAAAATATTCTAGGCCCTCGGTTTCCTGTTCCAGTGAGTTTGGGACAGACACAGCTGTCGGCTATTTGTGAAAAGGATAAGAAATAATCAGGTATTTTATGACATTTCCACTGGATCAGAGCATTACATTTTTCCCTTTTATTCTGAGTGGTTATCGAAAGGGCGAAAGCTGGAAATATTTTACGAAAATACTTTGAGTAACTATTGTCATTCGCAATTGATTTTGGTTAGACTTTGTTGCTGTTTGAGGTGAAGAAAAAATTACTTTGAGAAGCTCCACAACTCATTAGTGGTGCAGCGTTAAGACAATCAGAAATACTATCAGACATCCCCAAATGTAACTTTGACTATAATTACTCTTCCCTGAAGGAGGGAAACGAGGTACAACACCTGTTTGAACCCTCCCCTTCCTGGGTCGGTGAAGAGCGGTATTAAATTTAAGGAATAAATCCGAGCCTCATGTAACAGTATAATTTTAAACCGTCCCCTCGCCCATACCCGGGTGCGAACCAGGGACCTTCTGCACACGTCAACAACAGTCACCCACGAAGCATCGTTACCCATCGCTCCACAAAAGCCTCAGCCCTTGCAGAGCAAGGGGAACCACTACTTCAAGGTCTCAGAGCAAGTGACGTCACCGATTGAAACGCTATTTAGCGCACACCGCTAACTAACATTTACATTTAAGTCATTTAGCAGACGCTCTTATCCAGAGCGACTTACAAATTGGTGAATTCACCTTCTGACATCCAGTGGAACAGCCACTTTACAATAGTGCATCTAAATCATTTAAGGGGGGGGTGAGAAGGATTACTTATCCTATCCTAGGTATTCCTTAAAGAGGCTAACTAAGCTAGCCGTTTCACATCCGTTACACTCACACTCATCACCTGTGACAACACATTACAGAGTAGCCTAATGGGATTATTCACAAAATTATCTGGTGATCAGGTTATGAAATGTCATGACAAAGACTTTTTAGTTTCCATGTTTCACCTGAAATATTAAATGATTTATAGTCCTAGGTCTGTGTTGTTGTTAGGTGAATTTATTGGTCCTACAGTAGGTCTATGCTGTCAGGCTGATGGAAAATCTAGCAAAAAGAGCATTTTACTGGTTGAAGTGTTTTTTAAATACAATGCGGTTGATTTGTGATGATGACACAAACATGATTTTAAGCAGGACATTCAAACGAGCCTCACAATTCTAATCCAAAGTAGTGTGAAATGCTCTCATAAGCAACCTGGAAATGGAGGTTACTTCCCTGAGTTTTCCCCCATTCACATTCAGAATACATTGTGAAAAACTAAAATCTTTGCTCACCATTTTTGCTCCAGGGAGAAATACTACATCCATAACAATCGGTTTCCTCATTAGCAGGGAGGAGATTCTACAACCAAATTGCATGTGCATTGACCTCATGCCGCAATTTTAGCACAGCTCCCTGTATTGGAGACCAAAAGTCGCCTGGCACACTGCGTAGGATTTCAACAACTTGAATAACTCATTTCTAGCCTACAATCATCAGTTACTACTAATGTGAAAACAACACAAAATATGACTATTCTTGCTCATTTTGCGGTCCTTTAACCATCTGCCTGACATTGTTGTTCACGCAGGAGAGAGAAGTGACTATCCTGGATCCTCTGGGGAGCCTCAACAACCTCATGATGCTGATGACGCAGAGAAGAGTCTCTCCAGATCAAAACACCCCAAGAAACACCAGCAGAGACCCACAGGGAATAGAACTCACTGCTGCTCTGACTGTGGGAAGAGTTTTGTTTCTTCAGGACATTTAAAAGCACACCAGAGAATACACACGGGAGAGAAACCTTATAGCTGTGCTCAATGTGGGAAGAGTTTTACGATGTCTAGCAAGCTGACACGACACTATAGAACACACACAGGAGAGAAACCATATAGCTGTGATGAATGTGGAAAGAGTTTTGTCACATCTAGCAGTCTGATTAGCCACCGGAGAGCACACACAGGAGAGAAACCTTTTATCTGTACTCAATGTGGGAAGAGTTTTACTCAGTCAACCAGCCTGATATCACATCAAAGAACACACACAGGAGAGAAACCTTATAGCTGTGCTCAATGTGGGAAGAGTTTTACTCATTCAACTGGCCTGATATCACACCAGAGAACACACACAGGAGAGAAACCTTATAGCTGTACTCAGTGTGGGAAGAGTTTTACTCGTTCAACCGGCCTTATATCACACCAGAGAACACATACAGGAGAGAAACCATATGGCTGTGTTCAATGTGGGAAGAGTTTTACTACTTCTAGCAAGCGGCCTAGGCACCATAGAACACACACAGGAGAGAAGCCTTAAAGCTGTAATGAATGTGGGAAGAGTTTTACTACATCTGGCAGTCTGACTGAACACCAGAAAACACACACAGGAGAGAAACCTTTTATCTGTACTCAATGTGGGAAGAGTTTTCTCAGTCAACCAGCCTGATATCACATCAGAGAACACACACAGGAGAGAAACCTTATAGCTGTGCTCAATGTGGGAAGAGTTATATTACGTCTAGCAAGCGGACTAAACACCAGAGAACACACACAGGAGAGAAACCTTATAGCTGTGCTCAATGTGGGAAGAGTTATACTACGTCTAGCAAGCGGACGAAACACCAGAAAAAACACACAGGAGAGAAATCTCAGCTGTGATCAGTGTGTGACCTTGATAAAATACCTCTGATCAAACATCCGAAAATACATACATGAAGGAGATGTTTCATGATATCAATGAATTTATGTCACAATGTACAATGTTTTAACATTGTAGAAGGAGTATTTTAATAATGTCACAATGTTGAACCCTAAATGTTTGCCCCCTGTTCTATTGATTTCAACTTGATGGGGATATTAGCTTCACGGAAAAATTCAGGCTCTGATTTGAAAGAGTACTATTTATGTGATTTAACAAAAATTGACTAACAAAAAAAGAGTTGAGTTACACTTACCAACGTACACTTGAAACAAAAAGCAACACTTCAAAATGTAGCGAGCTTTTTTCTACAAATTGTCCTCTAAGCAAGGATGTACACATTATTCCGAGATACCGTGTGGTTTTTGAGCTGTTAGTTTTAACAGGACGTGCAACCTCATCCTCTCCCATACTTGATTTCAACATGATATCAATGAGTTATGACAAATAAGTGTTGTGTTCATTTGTTTAGCGACCCCTAAATTTAAATGCATCACTCTAAAATGTAGCTGACTGTCTTCTGCAGGTTATCCTCTCATCGGCGAGGTAAAAGATATCTCCACTTTCCATGTGTTTTTGTGTGTGTTAGGTTGTACGTGCTGTTGAAACTATCCCCCCCCCAATCGATATCAGTGATTTATTGCGACTTGTCGAAACATCAGCGTTTCTGTTGCTTTGTTTATAAAGTGCTTGTTTTATAAAATGCATAATTATTTATGTAACCAACTGACATTTTTGGGGGGCTACAATTATATTGACATTGTTATCCTGCTTTTAGAATATCAGGGTTCATTCTCAGATGTGCCAAACCAAATGTACTAGAGCATGACAGAAGAAAGAGAAAGAGAGAAAGAAAAATCTTTGTGAGAATAATAAAAATAAATATTGTTTTGAATTGTTGTTTGCCAGTAGACACTATGTTTATATTGGTGAAGGTGAAGCATTGTTGTTGATTATAATGTGAAATGGAAGTTGTTTTCTGTTGTTGGTGAACATTCTCTTAAGGTGTTCATCTTTGGTTTTTCCAGTTATGTTTTGAGGTTGGACTTCAGCACGTCTTGCTTGTTCGCACGTAGGACGCACTGATTGGTGTCACCTTGTTAGTCAGTATGTGTTACACCTGTGCTGGCTTGTCCATCTCGTTACTGGGAAGGTGTTTCACCTGAGCTGGTTCAGGTTCGATTAAAGAGTGTCTGGCCCAGTGCTCCAGTTGTCTTGATAGATGTGGAGAGTCAACAACTTCAGTTGCTCCACCTTTTGGTGTGGGTTTTTCTTTTGTTTCCCTCTTCTTGGGCAGATTTAGTGGGGTCTCATGGTGGGTGTCTTATGTCCCAGTTGTTGTTACTTGTCAACTTTCAGTGGACACCCCCAGAGTGTCTTTCAGAGCCCCTCCTAAAAAACAAGCTTATATTTTGGGTTGGATGTTGCATCCAATTAATATTTTAATCAATGGAATTTCCTTAATGTTCATTCATCTTTCAGTTATTATTGTTTTTTATATTATATATTGTTTTTTATACTCTTATGTTTGTGTACTACTTTTGTTTGTTTATTTTCATTGTTTTTTCTTGTGAATCCATTGTGTTGCATCCATGTCTGAAATGTGCTGTATAAATAAAGCTTGATTTGATTTCAACAAATGAACCCAATGACTGACCAATCATCAGACTCCTGGTCCCTCTTAGTATGCCAATCAGTATCAAATGATTCAACTTCTGAAAATTGAAACAAACAAATGGATCAATCCCACTTTTCCAGCCTGCTGAAGGCGTGGTGGAGAGGTAAACACCACCCCCGGTTCTACCAGGGGCTTGAGGTGGTCTCCCACTGATCTGCTTATGTCTTGTTCTGTGGCCTTGCTGTTCCTTTTCTTGACTGCCCCTGCAACACGTTTAGTCATATATAAAACACTCAAAGTAATGGATATGGAGCATCTACAGCCTCAGTTACACCTGGCACCTAAATGTGACTTCTGTCATCTGATCACTCCAAGCTGCATTCTGTTCAGATCTACCAGGATGGGCATAGTGTTTGGAATTTGAGTATGGCCACTGAATATGCATAAGCAATGTAAAGAGATGGGGCGAATTAGTGGGGAAAAGTACATTTCACACAAATTACCTTCATAATATCAAAGAACAAATGCATGTGCCTGAGGGGAAATTAACTCTCATACAGCCAAAAGGGGTGAGAAATTACACCAATATCAGTGGACAATTTGCCTAAACAGCGTGGCCAACCAGCACGGTTATGGTCAGCGAGACCAACTACCGGAGACCAGTTGGAACCCAACTCCCGTCGTCCAATTCACAGAAAACAGAATTTAGAACAGCCACATTTTTATAGATGAAGTCCACTGTCATCTATTAAACCTCTGGCCGTGTTCGAGATCATCAAATCCATGCTGCGTTGTGGGTAACTGGCTGACTGATTTATCAATAATAATGAGTAGGTATTTATGATGCAAGGTGATTTGTAAATTAGTCAGTCAGCAGCCACCTGCACTGTCGGCTGTAATTTCGAATGAGCCAAAATGAATCAATACCAATACCAATCAGGTGTTCGACGAAATGATTCTTCAGACGTCATTGATCACGTGCTGCTGATAAAGGGACACTGCTTTGAATTATACGGCTTTGCGACTTCAGTACATGCCTCATAGCTCCAGTCTCAAACTTAACCCCGTTCCTGCTGAAGAAGAGACGGTCTGCTGGATGGAGAAAGAAGCTCTCGTGAAAGAGGAGGAAGAGGAGGCTGTTACAATACAAAAACAAGTAGAGGTTGAGGCTGTTACCGTGAATGAAGAAGAAGACATCTCGGTTAAAGAAGAGGAAGACCCGTTCAGAGTGAAAGAGGAGGACGACGACGTTTCAGTGAAAGAAGAGCGGGAGGTGACTGTCTCATCGAACAATGAAGAAGAGGAGGAAACTGGAATTCTGGGCCCGGTTTCCCAAACGCATCTTAAGGCGTGCGATGGTTCTAACGATGAACCGGCCCCGATTAACACTAGTAAGTACTGTCTTAACAGAAGCACAAACTCTGCGGTTGTTGAACTGATGTGTGGTGTTAAAGGGGAAATTTGCAGTTGCTACATCCCATATTTTGACTTTTAAATTTTATTTATAGGCATTGATTCTTTGAGAATATAACGAATGCCTTATGAGCTTAATTCAACTGTTTACCCCATCAGAACCCCAAATAAGCTTTTTTTTTTACTCCGATGTTTAGAAACAATGTAAACCAACACTATCACCTCAACATGGTTCAAACTATAATGTTGATATCATGGATGGTCAGTCCTTGAATCCATAGGTCTGTCTATGAATTTGAGAGTAGTTACATTTCTCCAGTCCCATCCATCTTATTACCAAAACAGTGGTGTATTTACAGCTTTGTTTTTGGTTGAACTGCAGATTGGTTGAATGTTATGTGGCTTTTTTAAAGGGGCCACCTAGTAAAAAAAATAAAAAATGGCTGCCCAGAGACCTGAGCTGTGTTAGAATACTCAAACTAACTGCACTTTTTGTGATGTTAATTGAGTATATAGTTTGCTTATTAAAGTATGATGTAGTTAGTATGCCAAAAGTTCCCGGATGTCGTACTAAATTCGCCAAAATATGACATACACGCTGGACTCTGGGGCCCATAATGCAACTCTTCAGGATATGGGTGTGGCTTCATATTTTCAGATTTGAAGAAAATGGAGTTAAATATTCAGCCGAACGACAACGAGAGCAGATACAAATGAACTGCTTTAAATAATTATGACAAATGTTGAGCAATGTAATAAAGTAATGACTTTTCAACTAAGTTACGTTACACGTTATGTTAGCTACACTTTCCTTACAAAACGCATAGCATATCTTTACAGCAGTATGTATCGGGATGTTAACTAGCTACCTAACGTTAGTTGGCTACTTATACACTGAACTTGCCAGTTTAGTAACTATAGTCTAACTAACTACCCAATGTAAAGTGACTTGATTAGAGATCAGAATAACTGATGGATTTAATAACGCTCAACACCCATTGAATATGGCCGGTGTCAGCAAACAACTGCAAAAAAGCTCAAATTAATTTGTTGCCAGCAGCACAGTTAGTCACCAATGCTCTGGATAACATGAAAACAGTCTATTCAGCTCTGCTAGGACAAGTAAAATGGTTAGTGAGGTTTTCTCTGATTTGTGTCTAGCAAGCTATCCAACGTTAGCCAGTTCGCTTGGGTGCTTTACTGTCATTGTGAGGTCAGAACGCTTGGATCGACCCTACTCAGCCATATAGTATTAGTTTACAAACAGTGGCGTTATACGAGCTTATGTTTTGGGTTCTGGTGGGGTGATACGGTTGAAACATTTGAGGCATTTATAAGTTCTATTCTTCAAGAATCAATGGTTATATAGTAAATGGGTCTTTCTACAACTGCCAGTGTAGATTTCCTGTTTGGGTCAAATTGTTAAGAGCTGTTGAAAAGTCAATAGCTGTGTTAAAATACTCATACTAACTGTACTATTTGTGATGTTAATTGAGTATATTGTATAATATTCTGGCAATTCTTTTCATGCCATTACATTAAAAGTGAAATATTGTCTTTTCTTAGCAAGGTGTTGCTCAAATAATGTTAGCTGCTAATCGCTAGTTAGCGGGCTAGATAGCTTGCTAAATGTATTAAGAGTCAGAGCAAACGTAGCTAGTTAATACTGCCTGGGACCAGTGCTGTTGTAGGCCAAGATAAGCAAGTTTGTGCAGCGGTATCTTTTCAGAGAGGAGTAAGAGAAGTATGAAGATGTTGGTTAGCTAGCAGGCTACATGAATTAAGAAAACAACATGTAATGTAACATCTAATTAGGGTCAACTGGAAACAATGACCAACACTTTGATTACTACCACGACTTCTTCTCTGAGGTTTATAGTCAGACTACACTCATCAGGTGTTTTGCTGCCGCATACTGTACGGGGTTGTAAAAAATATCCGAACGCAAAAAAAATGGGATTAACAAATTATACTAATTTTGTAAAATAAAAAAAAAACACGAACCAAGTTCACTCCACTTCCCTGAATTTCAAACAAAAATGGTTCTATTCAGATCCCTACACTGGTTCAGGAACCTGGGAGGGGAAAACTTCTTCATTCAGTTCCCTCTGAAACATTTTGAAGTCCTGGAGATCCAGAAATCTGTTTGCAGTGAGGGCAATGCAAACGCAATTTTGGAAACTGCTAGGTTTGGACGAAGATTACTAATAATTTATTAATGCAATTTATCGCTTGCTCTACAAACACAACAAAGTCCACCTCTTTCACTATTTGTCTGTTGGTATCCTTCTCCTGCATGGCTTCACTGCAGACTGTGGAACATGAAATACCTTCTCCTCTCTACTCCTTCGGCTATTTTCACTGCCTCCACATAGGACACCTGCTGGATGGGCCTGATCATCCTAGCTACTACGACCTCCTTCATCCGTACAGGGCACTCCGGAACCCGGGAACGTGATTCCCATCACAATTACAACATGCTTCATCTGACTATGACATATTTATTCCTTCGACAAGCACTTGCCACATGTCCAACCTTTTTACAATTGTAACACTGCAGCGGCTTCTATATATCTCACTTACCCAGATTTTACAACAGATGGGAGAACCACTTCACCAAACCACAGTAAAACCTTCCGTGTATCAGTCATTTTCATCCACATGCGTCTACCTGAAATGTTTAACCTAAACCACACAAAGCTTTCTGCTTTTGCGGCATCATACCGCTCCTGGTCACTCGAACCAATTCCACTTTACCCAATTCATCCTTCACCATCTTTGAAACCGTTAACAGGTCACCCACAAAAATATCCTTGCTGATGATTCCCACTCCGACCCTAAACTGCTGTTCATTACAAACTTTAGCCCTTTTCACTCAACTGTTCTTCAACATCGTCCACTCAGTCTCACCAATTGTACTCAGGCCAAGATAATCCCTCAATGCTTCCTTCATTGCTCCTCCAGTCATCCCCGGACTCCTCGCTCTGTGCTGTGAAAGATGTGAGTTTGTGTTCTCAAAGTAGCACCTATATTGTCTTCATTCCAGCACATGTTGTTTCACCAACTTGTTAACCCTTTCGTCTGCACTACTTGCTGTCATTTCCCTTCCTGATTTTCCTCTCTTGGATGTCTCCACCATGCTCCTGCTGTCAGTAATTCCTCCCTGGTTTATTAATTGGTAGTCATGTCAAACAACATGACTACCGGGCGGCAGGGTAGCCTAGTGGTTAGAGCGTTGGACTAGTAACCGAGCTGACAAGGTACAAATCTGTCGTTCTGCCCCTGAACAGGCAGCTAACCCACTGTTCCCAGGCCGTCATTGAAAATAAGAATTTGTTCTTAACTGACTTGCCTGGTTAAATAAAGGTAAAATTAAAATATATTAAAGGTGCTGCACATTCTATTCCAAATCTAGAATTAAAATTGTCATTATGTTTCCATGATTTCAGCAGTTCACCAGTTAACTAAGCCGATAATGTGGACCCCAAGGATGTGGATACCAAGGAACTTGAAGCTCTCAACCAGCTCCATTATACCCCCTTCGATGAGGGGCATGCTCAGTGTTTCGTTCCAGGGTCCTTCGCTTAGTGATGCACTTTGAAGGACTATGGCGTTGAACGCTGAGCTGTAGTCGATGAACAGAATTCTATCATAGGTGTTCCTTTTGTTCAGGTGGGAAAGAGCAGTGTGGAGTGCAATAGAGATTGCATCATCTGTGGATCTGTTGGGGCGGTATGCAAATTGGAGTGGGTCTAGGGTTTCTGGGATAATGGTGTTGACGTGTTCTATGACCAGCCTTTCAAAGCACTTCATGGCTACTGACGTAAGTGCTATGAGTCGGTAGTCATTTAGGCAGGTTGCCTTAGTCCCTGTGCCCAAGAACACTGTGGTGGTCTGCTTGAAACATGTTGTTATTACAGACTCAGACAAGACCCTTGCCAGTTGGTCAGCGCATGCTTGGAGTACACTTCCTGGTAATCCGTCTGGCCCTGCGACCTTGTGAATGTTAACCTGTTCAAGGTCTTACTCACATTGGCTGCGGAGAGCATGATAACAAAGTCGTCCGAAATAGCTGATGCTCTCATGCATGTTTCAGTGTTACTTACCTCGACGCGAGCACAGAAGTTATTTTGCTCGTCTTGTAGGCTTGTCTTGTAGGCTTGTGTCACTGGGCAGCTATCGGCTGTGCTTCCCTTTGGAGTCTGGCATCCGACGAGGGTTGGAGCCGATGTTCAAGAGGTATAGCAATCTCCCTAGGGTAGCAGTAATACGTTGAGATTTGTCCACAAAGGGGTACCCCTCCCATAGTTGGCTCATTATTGGGATGTATTGCTGATTCCTACCTGTAGCTCACTATGAAGTGTCTATTGATACAGGTGAAGGGCCCTGTTGGAGATTGCTGGTTGGTAGCTGAGTCGAGGGAACAAGCAGAGTTGGACAAGGCCATGTTATTATCCCACACAGTCTCGGTGGTTTGTATGAACCCCTTTCCTGGGAGTTTAGATTTGATTAGAAATCGTCCCAGTCTGTTACCACAGAAGGGGTCCGTTTGTCCCGTTTCCAGCTAGGTTAAGAGGCGCTTTGTCATTTCCAGAGTCAGTTTATTTTGGTACTGTCCATATGTAGCTTGTTGGTCAAAGAATTGCTGAATAAGTGGATTTTTTTTTCCTGGAGCTAACTATGGAGAGCATAGCGCATGTCAAATGACTTTATCATCCCTCCAGGCCTGAGGGCACACACTCTCTAGTTGGCTTAAATTAAAGATATGGAAAATAGGAGTGTACCATCATTCTTTGTCATTTATCGTTGTCGTTTTTCTTCTTTTTATTCAGTTTCGTCACATGATTTCTCAATTTGCAGGACGTTTGTCAATCGGTTGTACAAACTGACTTATTTGACATTCCTTTTGCATCATCCTTCTCAACCATCTCATTTTTCAATTCCTCATCATTCCAATGGGATTTAACAGCTTTTACAATCCTTTTCTTAATGGGTTCATGCTTATTAGCAACTGGAATAAGCAATTTCATAAATGCGTGCAGCTTCTGGTTGCTCCTCATTACACACCACAGAGCAGCAAATATTCTTTACATCATCAACATAGGAATCACCTGTTTTTATTAAATAATTGAGACACACAAATTACTTGAGGGAACCAGAGATCAAGATACCCTAACCATAGGAAAAAAACTCTTCCTCCTCCCGCTGCTATTGGCCTTCGTAAATTCTGACGTTATGCTCCTGAAGTTTTCAGTAATGGACTAAAACAGCAGTCGGCAACGTTTTCCATTTAGATTATGATGTGGTTTTCATATTAGGTGCATCGCTCTCTGCCCTCAGAAAGGTGCCTATATTGGAGACCAAAAGTTGTCTGGCACACTGCTTAGAATTTCAACAATTTAAAATCTTATTTCTTGCATACAATCATCGATGTTACTACTAATAGGAAAACAAGACAAAAGATGACTGTTCACTTGACTGTCTTTCGACAAATGTCAAATAATTAACATTCATTACAGACATTGTTTGTACAACATAATAGCTACGCTGTTGGCATCACCTTTTTACAGTGTATTTTTGCTGTTGTGGGCCTTCAACCACCTGTCTGACTTTTTGCTCACACAGGAGAGAGATGTGACAATCGTGGATCTTCTGGGGGTTCTCAACAACCTCATGATGCTGACGAGGCAGATGAGAGTCTATCCACTTCGAAACACCAGCAGAGACCCACAGGGAAGAAATCTCATTGCTGCTCTGACTGTGGCAAAGGTTGCAAATCTTCATCAGAACTTAAAATACACCAGAGAACACACACAGGAGAGAAACCTTATAGCTGTGGTCAATGTGGGATGAGTTTTACCACATCTAGCGGTCTGACATTACACCAGAGAACACACACAGGAGAGAATCTATATAGCTGTGGTCAATGTGGGAGGACTTTCACTACATCTAGCGGTCTGACAGTACACCAGAGAACACACACAGGAGAAAAACCTTATAGCTGTGATCAATGTGGGAGGAGTTTTGTTCAATCTAGCCATCTGACTTCACACCAGAGAACACACACGGGAGAGAAACCTTATAGCTGTGATCAATGTGGGAGGACTTTTACTACATCTAGCGGTCTGACATTACACCAGAGAACACACACAGGAGAGAAACCTTTTAGCTGTGATCAATGTGGGAGGAGTTTTACTGGATCAAGCAATCTGATTCGACACCAGAGAACACACACAGGAGAGAAACCTTATAGCTGTGATCAATGTGGGATGAGTTTTACTGGATCAAGCAATCTGACAGTACACCAGAGAACACACACAGGAGAGAAACCTTATAGCTGTGATCAATGTGGGAGGAGTTTTACTGGATCAAGCAATCTGACAGTACACCAGAGAACACACACAGGAGAGAAACCTTATAGCTGTGATCAATGTGGGAGGAGCTTTACTGGATCAAGCAATCTGACAGTACACCAGAGAACACACACAGGAGAGAAGTCTTATATCTGTGATCAATGTGGGAAGAGATACACTGATAAAAGATCTCTGATCAAACATCAGAAAATACATGCATGAAGAAGTTGTTTCACGATATAATAATGTCAGAATCTAGAATTTTTTAAAAACATTGTAGGAGTATTTTAATGATGTCACAATGTAGAATTTTTAACATTGAAGTAGGAGTATTTTAATGATGTTCTACCTTGTCGTTCTCCCTGTTCAATTGATTGCAGCATGATCTGGATATTAGCCTCATGGGAAAAATCCAGGCTCTGAATTGAAATATTATTTATCAAAAAGAGCTGTGTTACACTTACTGCGTTGGTGACCCACTTTCATCAAAATGCAGCACTTAAATGTAGCCAGCGGTTTTCTACAAGTTCAAAAAGCTGCTTGTTTTAAAAATACATGTTATATGATAATTGTTGCAGATGAAAGCCGTATAATAAATTGGTCTATAATCAATTTTATTAACAATCTGACGTCACTCCAGTATTTCTTGACAACATTCAAATGCTAATTGTCTTTGTTCCAATATAGCATATATTTGTTGTCTACAGGGGGAAGGTGTTACAGGCTTTGGTCTTTCCATTTATGTTTTGAGGTTGTACTTTAGCAAGGTATAGCTCGTTAGCATGTAGGGTGCACTGATTGGCGTCACCTCGTTAGTCAGTATGTGTTTCACCTGAGCTGGCTTGTCCATCTTGTTAGTGGGAAGGTGTTTCACCTGAGCTGGTCCAGGTTCTATTTAAGAGTGTCTGTCCCAGTGCTCCAGTTGTCTTGATAGATGTGGAGAGGCAGCACCTTTTAGTTGCTCCACCTTTTCCTATTAAATATGTTTTTCATTTCAGGTTAAAGCTTCTTTTTGAAGAGAGCTTATTTTTTTGAAATGAATCAATACAGATCGTTTCCGGGGATTGGTATGGCAAATACCTTACGATTTGCCTGGTCTGAAAAGGAGATGGAGCCGTGGAGTAGAGAGACATTTGGAAGGACCATTTTGATGGGATGCCTCAGGATAGAGGTGAAGGAAGTGCTCTGCCTTCAAGGGAACCCGATTGAGAAGGCTTTCGATGTGACGTTTCAAAAGAAGAAAAACATGACGAAGTGATGAAGATGGCAAAGGAAGCGGAGAAAACGGGACCCCTGTGCCATTATGCGGTGACCAGCCTGGCGAAGAACAACTTCAGGGTGGTCACCGTAACCATGTACAATCCGCATGTGAAGGATGAAGAGGTGAGGGCCTTTCTGGGGAGATATATGGACAATGTCTCCTCAGCGAGGTACCTCAGGGACTCCCTGGGTTTCTGGAACGGAAAGAGAGGTTTCCAGGCGTTACTCAGGGAGTCCCCGAAGAGTGTGGATGGCTACCTCCATCCTCCGGCGATGTTCTCCCTGGGGGCTGACAGGGGAACACTCTACTATGCACGTCAGCCCCCGTTCTGCAGGCGTTGTATGGCCTACGGTCATACCCTGGCCTCGTGCAGTAACAAGAAATGTCGGTTTTGTGGGTCGGAAGAGCACGAGGCCAGGGAGTGTGACGAGCCCAAGGCTTGCCACGGGTGTGGCTCCAGAGAACACCTGTGGCGTGATTGCCCGGCTCGTCACAGGTCATACGCGTCTGCAGCTGGGGGGGGAGCGGGGGATGGGGGGAGAAAAGAAAGGACGCGTGCGGATTGTACGGATGGCACAGGGGAAAGGACGGAGAAGGACGAAGAAGGGAAGAAGGAAGAGGCGAAAAGAAAGAGAGAAGATGGAAAGAAGGAAAAAGAAGGAGAGATTAAAAAGAAGGTGGAAGAACGTGGAGGAGAAGAGAAGGGGACAGTGGTACGAGAAGGAGTGGAAGAGGGAACGGGGACAGTGACGGAGAAGGAGGTGGGAGGGGAGGGGGTGGGAGGGGGAGATGGGAAGGAGTGGGGGACAGCCTGCCAGGCTTCCTCGAGGTCGAAATGAGGGATTTGGTGGAGGAGTTAGCGGGGATGGGGCGTTGTGTCTCCCCGCTACCTCCTTCACCAAAGAAGAAAGGGATGAAGAGGGGGAGCTTGGCAGGAAGTGAGAGGGAGGGGGGTGTGGAGGGGGAGGGGGGGCTAAGAGAGTGGCGGGGGGGGGAGGGGAGGGTAATTTGTCCTCCCGGTTTGCCTCAGCCCCTTGCATTTTAGTGGATGACTCCAGTGAGGGGTCGGTGGGCTGTTTGTTAGAGGGATCCCAACTCCTGTTTGAGGAGATGGGGTCCCCTACATGCAGCCCCGAGGCAAACAGGGAGGGGGGGGATGGTGGGTGGGGAGGGAGGACCCAACACACTCCCTGGGTCATGGGTTGGGATGGAGGACGGGGGGGCGTCAGGAGAGGAGAGGACGTCCCCGCCGGTGGAGATGGACCAGGGGAGCATCGGGTGAGTCTCCTGTTTTTTTTTCTTTGGTTTTTGAGGGTTTTATTTGTTAATATTTAAATGAATAGTTCTGTTTCTTTTTTTAGTCTAAATGTTAGGGGTTTAAGGAATAATGTTAAAAGGAGGGTGGTTTTTTGTTATTTAGAGGGTGTGGGGTTTGATTTCTGTTTTTTACAGGAGGTTCACCTGAGGGATGGTGGGGATGTGTGTAGATTTAAGAGGGAGTGGGATAAGGGGGAATCTTTTTGGGGCATAGGAGGGGTGCACTCAACAGGAGTAGGGATTTTGTGTGGGCATAGAGAGGTTAAAATAGAGAACACTTTTGTAATAATGCAGGGTAGAGTTTTGGGGATAGATGTTAAGTATAGAGAAGCTAGATATAGGTTAATTGGGGTGTATGGGCCACAGGTGGCGGCAGACAGGAGGGAGATGGTGGACTGTCTGGCGCCCCTGTGTGTTACAAACAGGCACTTGGTGATAGGAGGAGACTTTAATATAGATTTAGGGGTAGGCGGTGATAGCAGTGCAGGTGCCATCTCTGGGCTAATGGCTTGCCATGGTCTGGTTGATGGTGGCCTGCACACTACTCCGGCAATGGTCGGTCTACATGGCGCAACTCCAGGGGGTTGCGCGGAGGCTCGACTACATTTTTGTATCCAGGTCTTTGGGTCAGTTGTCTGGGCGGCTGTTGCCTGTTTTCTTCACGGATCACGACGGGGTGTTCCTGCAGGTGGGGTCGCCAGTCTGCCTCTTCGGTAGGGGGTACTGGAAGTTAGATCGGGATATACTGGAGGAGCAGGCTTTCGTTGACGCATTTTTTTGTTTCTTTCGGAGGCTTGACGGCCTCCGGTCCATGTGCGAGGGGTGTTAGAGTGGTGGGATTTAGTTAAGGGGAGGATAAGGGCTTTTATAATAGGATATTGTAGAAGGAAAAAAAGGGAGGAAAGGAGGGAGGTGGATCGTATCCAAAGGTTAATTGAACTCGAGTACGAGGCAGGCAACCTCGGCGGGTCGATTGACTGGGAGAGATTCGCAGCCCTAAAGGCGCAGCTCAGGGAGCTGCAGGAGCAGAAGGCTCGAGCTTTCCTGGAGCGTGCGCATAGTGGCTTTCTAGAACATAATGAGACTTGTTCCGCTATGTTCTTTAAGTCGGTTAGGGCCAGGCAGAGTAGGAAGGTAATGCATGGCGTTAGAAAAGAAGATGGTAGTATAGTTAGAAAACCAGAGGAAATGGTCAGGGAGACAACTGATCATTTCCGAGGGTTTTTTAAAGAAAGGGAGATAGATGTAGAGCAGGGAAACGTGTTTTTAGAACACTTGTCCCGGCGGTTGCCGGAGGACATTAGAGACGTGATGGAGGCCCAGATCTCACTAGAAGAGGTTGAGAGCGCTCTTCGGAGGATGGGAAAAGGGAAGGTGCCTGGGATGGATGGGCTGCCGGCTGAGTTTTACCTCAAGTTTTGGGGTATACTTGGTCCAGTGGTCCTCGAAGTCTTGAAGGCCATCCTTGAGACGGGGGTCCCGGGGGGATCAATGGCTGTTGGTGTGCTGTCACTTCTTTATAAGAAGGGGGAAGCAACTGACCTTGGCAACTGGCGGCCGTTGACCATGCTGTGTGTAGACTACAAGATTCTTGCAAAGGTTTTAGCAGACCGGTTGCGCACAGCCCTTCCCTACGTCGTCCATGAGGATCAGACGTGCGGGGTAGAGGGCCGCTCAATAAGATGGAACCTACAGTTGATCAGGGACTCCATCGCCTGGGTTGAAGATAGAGGGCTGCCTTTAATGGTAGCAGCGCTAGATCAGGCGAAAGCCTTTGATCGCGTGAATAGATCTTTTCTATTCAGGGTGTTAGGTAGATTAGGATTTGGGGAGAAGTTTATAGGATGGATCCGTACATTATATGTCGGAGCGGGGTGTCGAGTTAGTGTAAATAGTCACTTAGGTGACGTTTTTGACCTCTCGTCTGGGGTCAGGCAGGGATGCCCACTCTCGGCCCTCCTCTTCGTACTGTACATGGAGCCTCTGGGGGCTGCCATTAGGGCAGACACAGGGGTGGAGGGCTTGTTGATCCCTGGGAGCGGTGGGCTGTGTGTTAAGATGACGCAGTACGCCGACGACACTTCTTTGCTGTTATGTAAGGACTCGTGCCTGACAAGGTCCCTTGCCATCATTGGGGATTTCACCCAAGCGTCGGGGGCAGTTCTGAATCATGCAAAATCTTCCGTTAAGTATTTCGGAAGATGGCGCGGTAGGACGGATGTGCCCGGGGGGTTATCTCTCTGTGAAGGGGCCCTGAGGATTCTCGGGGTCCATTTTGAGACCTCTGGCTCAGCGACGCTAAACTGGAACATGCGTATCGCAGTGGTACAGAGGAAGCTAGCAATGTGGAAGGCTAGGTATTTGTCTTTTATGGGCAAAGTCCTGGTCCTAAAGGTGGATGTGTTGCCGTCTCTTCTGTATTTGGCATACATCTACCCATTGCCGGCTTGTCTGAGGAGGCCTCTAGTGAGGCTTGTATTTCAGTTTATGTGGAGTGGCAGGTGCGAGTGGGTCGCCAGGGCACGCATGATCTGTCCCATCGGGGAGGGAGGTAGGGGGTACCACATTTCCCCCTCAAGCTGGACTCAATTTTTGTTTCTTTCTTGTTAGCGGAGCTTGCTCAGCCAGTGATACACCCGTCCGGTTACCTCCTGCGGGTGTTCTTCTCGTACCAGGCGAGAAGCGTAATGGTGTGGTCTAACGCGGGTCCTCGGGCGGAACAGCTGCCGTGGCACTTTGGCCATGCGGCAAAGTGGCTGCGTGCGCACCCCGAGGTTGAAGTTGCCCGAGTAGGTTTGGATCACAGGCACCTGTACGAAGAGGTCAGGCAGGCAGGGAGTCCTGCGCCTGTAGCGGGCATCTCGTCAGTGGTCTGGGAGGGAGTGCAGGCGCGGGGCCTGGACAACGGGCTCAAGGACCTGAATTGGTTGGGCCTCCATAAGTGCTTGCCGGTACTTTCCATCTTGTACCGGTATAGTGTGGTGCGATCCCCCACCTGTCCAAGATCTGCTTGTGGCAGGGAGGAGACTGTGCGCCATGCCTTCTGGGACTGTGCCTTTGCCGGACTAGTCTGGGCTAGGGCACGGGTGATGCTAGGTGTGGTTAGGAGTGATTTTGTTTTGACATGGGCTAGGCTAGAGAGAGGCGTAGGGAGAGCAAAGGGAACGGATAGGGACAGGTTTCTGCTCTGGCTTCTCATGAGTCTCTTTAAAAAGGGACTGTGGGAAGCCAGGAAGAATTTAGTCAAGACAGGGAGAGATTGGGGGTGGAAGGGATAGTGAGAAGGGTGGAAGGTGATTTGAGGGGGAGGATGAAGAGGGAGGAGAGGAAGTGGGGGAAGCATGCGGCACGGGAGAGGTGGAAAGGGGGTTTAGGGCTGGGAGTGTTAGAGTGAGTTTGGTAAGGGGATAGATTAGGGAAGGGGAGATAGGGAAAGGGTTAGGTATTGGTTAGGTATGACGGGGAGGGACGATGCTCCCCTGAGGTTTGTTTTTGTTTGATGTTTTTGTAAATAGAATTAATTAAGAATGAATGAGAATTATGATTTTGTAATAGTATGAATGGTATTGATGGTAATAAATTATTTTAACCACCTTTTCCTATTAAAGATGTTTTTCATTTCAGGTTAAAGCTTCTTTTTGAAGAGCTTATTTTTTTGAAATGAATCAATACAGATCGTTTCCGGGGATTGGTATGGCAAATACCTTACGATTTGCCTGGTCTGAAAAGGAGATGGAGCCGTGGAGTAGAGAGACATTTGGAAGGACCATTTTGATGGGATGCCTCAGGATAGAGGTGAAGGAAGTGCTCTGCCTTCAAGGGAACCCGATTGAGAAGGCTTTCGATGTGACGTTTCAAAAAGAAGAAAAACATGACGAAGTGATGAAGATGGCAAAGGAAGCGGAGAAAACGGGACCCCTGTGCCATTATGCGGTGACCAGCCTGGCGAAGAACAACTTCAGGGTGGTCACCGTAACCATGTACAATCCGCATGTGAAGGATGAAGAGGTGAGGGCCTTTCTGGGGAGATATATGGACAATGTCTCCTCAGCGAGGTACCTCAGGGACTCCCTGGGTTTCTGGAACGGAAAGAGAGGTTTCCAGGCGTTACTCAGGGAGTCCCCGAAGAGTGTGGATGGCTACCTCCATCCTCCGGCGATGTTCTCCCTGGGGGCTGACAGGGGAACACTCTACTATGCACGTCAGCCCCCGTTCTGCAGGCGTTGTATGGCCTACGGTCATACCCTGGCCTCGTGCAGTAACAAGAAATGTCGGTTTTGTGGGTCGGAAGAGCACGAGGCCAGGGAGTGTGACGAGCCCAAGGCTTGCCACGGGTGTGGCTCCAGAGAACACCTGTGGCGTGATTGCCCGGCTCGTCACAGGTCATACGCGTCTGCAGCTGGGGGGGGAGCGGGGGATGGGGGAGAAAAGAAAGGACGCGTGCGGATTGTACGGATGGCACAGGGGAAAGGACGGAGAAGGACGAAGAAGGAATCCTCCCCCTTAATGATTTAGATGCACTATTGTAAAGTGGCTGTTCCACTGGATGTCAGAAGGTGAATTCACCAATTTGTAAGTTGCTCTGGTTAAGAGCGTCTGCTAAATGACTTAAATGTAAATGTAATGTGTGTAGATTTAAGAGTGAGTGGGATAAGGGGGAATCTTTTTGGGGCATAGGAGGGGTGCACTCAACAGGAGTAGGGATTTTGTGTGGGCATAGAGAGGTTAAAATAGAGAACACTTTTGTAATAATGCAGGGTAGAGTTTTGGGGATAGATGTTAAGTATAGAGAAGCTAGATATAGGTTAATTGGGGTGTATGGGCCACAGGTGGCGGCAGACACGCCATAAACTACATCCTCTCCTTTCACTGTAACACCATCCTCCTCTTTCACTCTGAACGCATCCTCTTCTTTCACAGTAAAGGCCCCACTCTCTACTTCTTCTTTTACTGTGATATCCTTCTCTTCATTAGAAGGAGAGTTGCTTGGTGACCGCATGGTCGGGGATGTTAGCTAGGCTAATGCTAACTGAACATTGTGACATCATTAAAATACTCCTACTGCAATGTTAAAACATTCTACATTGTGACATTATTTCATTGATATCCTGAAACAACTTCTTCATGTATATATTTTCTGATGTTTGATCAGAGGTCTTTTACATTTATCAGAGTATCTCTTGTCACATTGATCACAGCTAAAAGGTTTCTCTCCTGTGTGTTTTCTCTGGTGTACTGTCAGACCGCTAGATTTACATTTACATTACATTTAAGTCATTTGTCAGACGCTCTTATCCAGAGCGACTTACAAATTGGTGAAACACTTTACAATAGTGCATCTAAATCATTTAAGGGGGGGGTGAGAAGGATTACTTTATCCTATCCTAGGTATTCCTTAAAGAGGTGGGGTTTCAGAGATGCCCAACTCAGAGGGTGGAGAGGAGGATCTGATGGTTCACAGTATCGAAGGCAGCCGATAGGTCTAGAGGGATGAGAGCAGAGGAGAGAGAGTTAGCTTTAGCAGTGCGGAGCGCCTCCGTGATACAGAGAAGAGCAGTCTCAGTTGAATGACTAGTCTTGAAACCTGACTGATTTGGATCAAGGTCATTCTGAGAGAGATAGCGGGAGAGCTGGCCAAGGACGGCACGTTCAAGAGTTTTGGAGAGAAAAGAAAGAAGGGATACTGGTCTGTAGTTGTTGACATCGGAGGGATCGAGTGTAGGTTTTTTCAGAAGGGGTGCAACTCTCGCTCTCTTGAAGACGGAAGGGACGTAGCCAGCGGTCAGGGATGAGTTGATGAGCGAGGTGAGGTAAGGGAAAAGGTCTCTGGAAATGGTCTGGAGAAGAGAGGAGGGGATAGGGTCAAGCGGGCAGGTTGTTGGGCGGCCGGCCGTCACGAGAAGCGAGATTTCATCTGGAGAGAGAGGGGAGAAAGAGGTCAGAGCACAGGGTAGGGCAGTGTGAGCAGAACCAGCGGTGTCGTTTGACTTAGCAAACGAGGATCGGATGTCGTCGACCTTCTTTTCAAAATGGTTGATGAAGTCATCTGCAGAGAGGGAGGAGGGAGGAGGGGGGGGGAGGATTCAGGAGGGAGGAGAAGGTGGCAAAGAGCTTCCTAGGGTTAGAGGCAGATGCTTGGAATTTAGAGTGGTAGAAAGTGGCTTTAGCAGCAGAGACAGAGGAGGAAAATGTAGAGAGGAGGGAGTGAAAGGATGCCAGGTCCGCAGGGAGGCGAGTTTTCCTCCATTTCCGCTCGGCTGCCCGGAGCCCTGTTCTGTGAGCTCGCAATGAGTCGTCGAGCCACGGAGCGGGAGGGGAGGACCGAGCCGGCCTGGAGGATAGGGGACATAGAGAGTCAAAGGATGCAGAAAGGGAAGAGAGGAGGGTTGAGGAGGCAGAATCAGGAGATAGGTTGGAGAAGGTTTGAGCAGAGGGAAGAGATGATAGGATGGAAGAGGAGAGAGTAGCGGGGGAGAGAGCGCGAAGGTTGGGACGGCGCGATACCATCCGAGTAGGGGCAGTGTGGGAAGTGTTGGATGAGAGCGAGAGGGAAAAGGATACAAGGTAGTGGTCGGAGACTTGGAGGGGAGTTGCAATGAGGTTAGTGGAAGAACAGCATCTAGTAAAGATGAGGTTGAACGTATTGCCTGCCTTGTGAGTAGGGGGGGGAAGGTGAGAGGGAGAGCAGTGGAAAGAAGGAGGCAGAGAGGAATGAGTCAAAGGTAGACGTGGGGAGGTTAAAGTCGCCCAGGACTGTGAGAGGTGAGCCGTCCTCAGGAAAGGAGCTTATCAAGGCATCAAGCTCATTGATGAACTCTCCGAGGGAACCTGGAGGGCGATAAATGATAAGGATGTTAAGCTTGAAAGGGCTGGTAACTGTGACAGCATGGAATTCAAAGGAGGCGATAGACAGATGGGTAAGGGGAGAAAGAGAGAATGACCACTTGGGAGAGATGAGGATCCCGGTGCCACCACCCCGCTGACCAGAAGCTCTCGGTGTGCGAGAACACGTGGGCGGACGAAGAGAGAGCAGTAGGAGTAGCAGTGTTATCTGTGGTGATCCATGTTTCCGTCAGTGCCAAGAAGTCGAGGGACTGGAGGGAGGCATAGGCTGAGATGAACTCTGCCTTGTTGGCCGCAGATCGGCAGTTCCAGAGGCTACCGGAGACCTGGAACTCCACGTGGGTCGTGCGCGCTGGGACCACCAGATTAGGGTGGCCGCGGCCACGCGGTGTGGAGCGTTTGTATGGTCTGTGCAGAGAGGAGAGAACAGGGATAGATAGACACATAGTTGACAGGCTACAGAAGAGGCTACGCTAATGCAAAGGAGATTGGAATTACAAGTGGACTACACGTCTCGAATGTTCAGAAAGTTAAGCTTACGTAGCAAGACTCTTATTGACTAAAATGATTGAAATGATACAGTACTGCTGGAGTAGGCTAGCTGGCAGTGGCTGCGTTGTTGACTTTGTAGGCTAGCTGGCAGTGGCTGCGTTGTTGACACTACACTAATCAAGTCGTTCCGTTGAGTGTAATAGTTTCTACAGTGCTGCTATTCGGGGGCTAGCTGGCTAGCTAGCAGTGTTGATTACGTTACGTTGCGTTAAAAGAACGACAATAGCTGGCTAGCTAACCTAGAAAATCGCACTAGACTACACAATTGTCTTTGAGACAAAGACGGCTATGTAGCTAGCTAGCTACGATCAAACAAATCAAACCGTTGTACTGTAATGAAGTGAAATGAAAATGTGATACTACCTGTGGAGCGAAGCGGAATGTTGACCGGGTTGTTGAAGTTCTATTCGGTAGACGTTGGCTAGCTGTTGGCTAGCTAGCTAGCAGTATCTCCTACGTTAAGGACGACAGATAGCTGGCTAGCTAACCTCGGTAAATTAAAATAATCACTCTAAGTCTACACACTCTAAACTACACAATTATCTTGGATACGAAGACAGCAAAGACAACTATGTAGCTAGCTAACACTATACTAATCAAGTCGTTCAGTTGAGTGTAATAGTTTCTACAGTGCTGGTATTCGGTAGACGGTGGACATTAGCTAGCTGCTGGGCAGATAGCAGTGTAGACTACGTTAGCACGGCGAAATACGATAATTACGCAATTATCTTTGATACAAAGACGGCTATGTAGCTAGCTAAGAAGAAATTGCTAAGATTAGACAAATCAAACCATTGTACTATAATGTAATGTAATGTAATGAAAATGTAATGAAAAGTTATACTACCTGCGGACCGAAGTGTAGATGCGACCGCTCGCTCCAACCCGGCTATGTAGTTACAGATGTCGTAAAACTCTGCCCACATTGATCACAGATATAAGATTTCTCTCCTGTGTGTGTTTTTTGGTGTACCGTCAGACTGCGAGATGTGATAAAACTCCTTCCACATTTATCTCAGCTACAAGATTTCTCTCCTGTGTGTGTTCTCTGGTGTCTTATCAGATGGCTTGATGCAGTAAAACTCATCCCACATTGATCACAGCTAAAAGGTTTCTGTCCTGTGTGTGTTCTCTGGTGTACTGTCAGATAGCTAGATGCAGGAAAACTCCTCCCACATTGACCACAGCTAAGGTTTCTCTCCTGTGTGTTTTCTCTGGTGTATTTTAAGTTCTGATGAAGATGATCAACCTCCTCCTCCACATCTGACTCCTGATGATCAACTTCCTCCTTCACATCTGACTCCTGATGATCAACCTCCTCCTTCACATCTGACTCCTGATGATCAACCTCCTCCTTCACATCTGACTGCTGATGATCAACCTCCTCCTTCACATCTGACTGCTGATGATCAACCTCCTCCTTCACACCTGACTCCTGATGATCAACCTCCTCCTTCACATCTGACTCCAGTGATCAATCCAGAGAGTCTTCTTTCTTGGGGTTAAAGTGAGTGGACGGAGAGAAATAAAATGGTGCTGATGCGGGAGATGGGGGTGTGTTCTAGTGGGTCTGGGCAGGTGTGATGAAAGTTAATGGAGATGGGGGTGTGTTCTCGTGGTTCTGTGCAGTTGTGATGTAGTTAATGGAGATGGAGGTGTGTTCTAGTGGGTCTGGGCAGGTTTGATGTAGTTAATGGAGATGGGGGTGTGGTCTAGTGGGTCTGGGCAGGTGTGATGTAGGTAATGGAGATGGAGGTGTGTTCTTGTGGGTCTGGGCAGGTGTGATGTAGTTAATGGAGATGGAGGTGTGTTCTTGTGGGTCTGGGCAGGTGTGATGTAGTTAATGGAGATGGAGGTGAGTTATTGTGGGTCTGGGCAGGTGTGATGTAGTTCATGTTTGTATGTGTATGTTTTGTATTGTTTATCAAATCTCAAATAAAATATTAAAAACATTTCCAATGCAACGTAACCCCTCACAGTTCTATGTTTGGAGTTATTACATTAAACCAATCAGAATTCAGAAGAATGCCAAAGTCAGGTGTGAAGTAATATGCAGGACCAGCCTCGTCCCTATAATGTAAAATACAACATAAATAATTTAAAATGTATAACTTTAAATTAAACCAATAATTTGCGCTCATGACTCGAGTTATTAAAGTAAACCACAGTTTTGGAAATACATAACGCCATCTAACCAAATATCAAATAATATTTGCTATATGCAGTTATCTTAGCCAAACAGCTAACGTTAGCTATTTAGCCAACTAGCTATTAGCCTAACCAGTGTCGCCAACCAGTACGGTTATGGTCAGCGAGACCAACTACCGGAGACCAGTTAGAACCCAACTAACAGTTAAGCCAAGGTGGAAAATTTACAAAACTCCTATAGTCTAATTCGCAGAAAACATGCTGAAAAGTAGTGATGGGGAAACAAAGCTTCCTGAAGCATTGGCTCTTTCCAAACAATTGTATCAACAACAAAAAAAGCCAACCAGCACCGAGACCATTTTGAACCAAACTAACAAAACCTGAACGTGTTTGCAGATCAAAAGATCAGAGACATAGAGAATGATGGCAGAAAATTAATATTCAAAAGTCATTGATCAATGCAGATAAAGGGACACAATGCTTAAATAATAATGAGTCGTTATTTATGATGTAAGGTGATTTGAACATCAGTCAGTTGGCAGTCGCCTACAGAGTCAAACAAGTAAACAAACAATGTAGTGCCAATCAGGTGGTTGTTCGATGAAACGACGTCATTGATGACATGCTGCTGATAAAGTGATACAGGCATCAGCACACTGCTTTGAAGTTTACTGCTTTCAAGGCATGCCTCGTACCTCCGCTATCAAACATAACATCCCCATTGAAAAGTTGACAAAACAAAAAGGAGCGAGCAGGTTGATTTCCTCTGTCGTTTTGATCCCACGGCAAGAAAGCACCAGAGCCTACCGTGCGAACGCGTTCCCAGTAGATAAAACAACCACACAGTTCATATGAGGTGAAGCTTGAGCTCGGTATCAACCTATTGAGCTAGTGTGACCTTCCTGGTCTCTCAAGTCAGTGAGTCAACACAGGAAGGAGCAATGGATGGATAGTTAATTTATTCCCAAAGCTGCAATGATGGGACACACACAGTCTGGATGAATGATCAGTAGTGACGGGATATAAATAGCACTCCCACAGCAATTCTACATTAATCTGCCCTGTAATATACTAACAAAAAAACAGTTGAAATGTCTATCAAAGTCATTGTGATCGTATGGTGGATTTAACAATTCCTACTAATTCATAATTTACTATAATAAATGAATCAATTGTTTCCATGTGTCTAATATTCACAATATCAGAATAACGCGTCATAAAACATATACTTTATATTTTTGTCATAAATGACCTACATTGATGAGACACACAGTGTGGATGAATGATCAGTAGTGAACAGGTTAAAAATAGCACTCCTAAAGAAGATGCATTTTCCAGTTAGATACCAACTTGAAAGAGGGATCTTTAGCATAAAACCCACATGGAAAACAGAGATTTCGCAAATAACATATAAAGAGAGGCTGACTTGACACCAAACCAACAACAGTAGTTACTAAAACATACATTTATGATGTAATGTCCATTTTATACATTTCTATCCCAGGACCACTAAATTTTCAAGTTCTCCATAAATCTGCTGTGAATTACCCAGAATCCCACACCTTTATCACATGAGCGGCACAGCGGTCTAAGGCACTGCATCTCGCTGGAGGCGTCACTACAGATCCTGGTTCAAATCCAGGCTGTATCATAACAGGCCGTGATTGGGAGTCCCTTAGGGCAGCGCACAATTGGCCCAGCATCGTCTCTGGGTTAGGGTTTGGCAGGGGTAGGCTGTCAATGTAAATAAGAATTTGTTCTAAACTGATTTGCCTAGTTAAATAAAGGATACATATATTTAAGAAATACTGCATTGTGGGTAGTTTGGAAGAGTTCACAAAATAAGTTAATAAATATGTAATAAAGCAAAAACATAACTGTTTGTACTTATAGGTAACCATATCGTGATTACAAATATCTTACTAAGTCTTTAACCACACTGTATTGTTACACTGGTGAGTAAAAACTCATGCTTCGTATACTTTAACGTGTTATCTGAAGATAAAATATAAAGTTTTCTCAACTGCGTTACCCACTCCAGTCAGCAGATGGCGGTCTGAGACTTTAAGGCGATGCTGCTGGTGTGACGTATAATCTAGTGGACAGAACGCTTCTTTCATCAGCAACAACAGTTAGTCAGACAGCTCGGTAGCTTGCAGGACAAAATAGCCGAAACAATACATTACTTTAGACGCTTTAGTGAATATTAGCCACTGTGTTTAAACCCACTTCTATCATCGAGTTAGTTCTCCGATTTAATTTCATATTTACGGTGTTGTTATTATTCAGCTAGCGAGCTGGTTAAGTTAGCATTAGCCAAGCTAGCTAACATCCCCGACCATGCGGTCACCAAGCTACTCTCCTTCTAATGAAGAGAAGGATATTACAGTAAATCGAGAAGTAGGGAGTGGGGCCTTTACTGTGAAAGAAGAGGACGCGTTCAGAGTGAAAGAGGAGGATGATGGCACAGTAAAAGGAGAGGAAGATGCAGTTTATGGCGTGAAAGAGGAGGGGGAGGAGATGACTGTTACATCGAAAAAGGAGGAGGAGGAACCTGGATATCTGGGCCCGGTTTCCCAAACGCATCTTCAGGCATCCAATGTTTCTAACGATGAATTTAACCATATGATGGTTTTGAGAAACCGTTCCCTGACTAACACTAGTAAGTACTGTCTTAACAACAGAGGCACAAACTCTGCAGTTGAACAGATGTTTGGTGTTAAGGTGGAAATCTACAATTTCTACATCCATTTTGTGACTTTTAAATTATTTATTTACAGCCATTGATTCTTGAAGAATATAACACATGCCTCATGAGTTCAAATGTTGTACCCCATGAGAACCCCAAATAAGATTTTTTAGAAACAATGTAAATCAACACTGTATAGCAGTTAAGAACAAATTCTTATTTTCAATAACGGACTAGGAACAGTGGGTTAATTGCCTGCAGAAGGACAGATTGGTACCTTGTCAGCTCGGGGATATGAACTTGCAACCGGTTACTAGTCCAACACTCTAACCACTTGGCTACCCTGCTGCCTCAACATGGTTAAAACTATAATGTCGTTACATTTATGCAACCCCATAATCTTTATTACCAAAATAGTGGTGGAATGACAGATTTGTTATTGTTTGAACTGCAGATTGCTGGGTTTTGTGTTTTTTTTTAAACGGCAACAAAATGGCTGCCCAGAGACCTGGTTTGGTTAACAGCTGAGGGATGGGGGAAGGAGAAGTGTAACCACTCTCAAATTCATAGAGAACGATATTGTAGAAACCTTAACCCAACACCTAGCGACCTCGTCAAGAAGTTCAGACATCTTGGCATAACAGTTATAAGGTGTTAACTTGACAGTTGGCTGGACCCAGGTGTGAGTTCAGCTCAGGGCCTCACCCTGAATTCACTACACTATGAATACAAGGACTGGCCATCCATGAGGTCATAATGATAATTTAACCAGTTTTCTAGGATATATGGTATATTCTAGAATTCATCCATGATGTCATAATGATAGTTTAACCAGGTTTCTAGGATATATGGTATATTCTAGAATTCATCCATGATGTCATAATGATAGTTTAACCAGGTTTCTAGGATGTACAGTGGGGCAAAAAAGTATTGTCAGCCACCAATTGTGCAGGTTCTCCCACTTAAAAAGATGAGAAGCCTGTAATTTTCATCATAGGTGCACTTCAACTATGACAGACAAAATTAGAAAAAAAATCCAGAAAATCACATTGTAGGATTTTTTTATGAATTTATTTGCAAAATATGGTGGGAAATAAGTATTTGGTCACCTACAAACAAGCAAGATTTCTGGAATAATACTAATTTCTTGGAATAAATCCAAGCCTCACTCTCATCACCTGTGGAAGGCGGGGCTTCCAGCAAGGCATGGATTTGATCCTATGTTGCGCCAAGTTTCCCTCCTTCAGGGAACAGTAGTTATAGTCATAACGTGTGGATTTGATACTATGTTGTAGCTAGTTTCCCTCCTTCAGGGAACAGTAGTTATAGTCATAACGTTAATCTTGTCAAATGATGAACTTCAACTTAAATAAGGGATCTTGCTGACAGTTTTTTTTGTATTCTGAAATGCACTCGAACTATGCATCATTTAGTGGCTCCTTATGTTACACTGGGTAACAGTTTTCATGGGCCCAGAAATACTAAATAGTTTGAGTTTGCTAGATCCAATGGTTTTTAACTGAGTCATCTTGTAATCCAAGATGGCGTAGCATTAAGACGTGTTTGTTGTAAATGGTATGTTTTTTTCGTCTTTTTTGTATATATTGCAATATATTTCAATCCTTTTCATTTTTAAATTAAATATACCTTCCGGCAACCCGCCTCACCCAATATGATATCGATCTGCTGTTTTTGTTAGACCTTATAGCTAGAACCTCCATCAGATGCTAGCCATCAGAACATAGAACATCGCCTGTCGTATCAGTTATGTTATACTCAGACATTATTTTAACAGTTTTGGAAACTTTTAAAGTGTTTTCTATCCAAATCTACCAAGTTTACTTTCATCCGGAGGTGAAAATAGTGCCCCCTGCTCTAGTGAGGTTAACACCCCGGCCGTCCTACAATCCAAGCTAGATGCCCTCAATCTCACACACATTTTCAAGGAACCCACCAGGAACAACCCTAAATCTGTAGACATGGACACCCTTATAAATATTATCCTGACCAATTTGCCCTCCAAATACACCTCTGCTGTTTTCAATCAGGATCTCCCCTCATTGCCTGCATCCGTTATGGGTCCGCGGTCAAACGACCACCCGTCATCACTGTCAAACGCTCCCAAAATCACTTCTGCAAGCAGGCCTTTCTAATCGACCTGGCCCGGGTATCCTGGAAGGATATTGACCTCATCCCTTCAGTAGGGGATGCCTGGTTGTTCATTAATTGTAATTTCCTCACCACCTTAAATAAGCAAGCCCCTTGGTTCACTCCAGACCAGACTGCTCTCGACCAGCACAAATACATCCTGTGGCCTACTGCACTAGTGTCGAATAGTCCCCGCGATATGCAACTTCATTAGAGAAGTCAGGAACCAATACACACAGTCAGTTAGGAAAGCAAAGGCTAGCTTTTTCAAACAGAAATTTGCATCCTGTAGCTCTAACTCCAAAAAGTTTGTGACACTGTAAAGTCCATGGAGAATAAGAGCACCTCCTCCCAGCTGCCCACTGCAATGAGGCTAAGAAACACTGTCACCACCGATAAATCCACGATAATCGAATTTCAATAAGCATTTCTCTACTGCTGGCAATGCTTTCCTCCTGGCTACCCCAACCAACAGCTCCGCACCCCCCGCAGCTACTTGCCCAAGCCTCCCCAGCTTCTCCTTCACCCAAATCCAGATAGCTGATGTTCTGAAAGAGCTGCAAATCCTGTTCCCGTACAAATCAGCTGGGCAAGACAATCTGGACCCTCTTTCTAAAATTATCTGCCGCCATTGTTGCAACCCCTATTACTAGTCTGTTCAACCTCTCTTCCACAGTCATCCCCCTCTTCAAAGGGGGTGTTACTCTTGACCCAAACTGTTACATCCATCCTGTCCTGCCTTTCTAAAGTCTTCGAAAGCCAAGTTAACAAACAGATCACTGACCATTTCGAATCCCATCGTACCTTCTCCGCTGTGCAATCCGGTTTCCGAGCTGGTCACAGGTGCACCTCATCCACCCTCAAGGTACTAAACAATATAATTTCCGCCATCGATAAAAGGCAGGACTGTGCAGCCGTCTTCATCAACCTGGCCTGTTGTCCGGACCTCTGGCAGTCTTTATGGAGTTACCACAGTGTTCAATTCTCGGGCCGACTCTGTAGATATCATCGATGTCGCTCTTGCTGCGGGTGATTCCTTGATCCACCTCTATGCAGATGACACCATTCTGTATACATCTGGCCCTTCTTTGGACAATGTGTTAACAAACCTCCAAACAAGCTTCAATGCCATACAACACTCCTTCTGTGGCCTCCAACTGCTTTTAAACGCAAGTTAAACTAAATGCATGCTCTTCAACCGATCGCTGCCCGCAACCGCCCGCCCGACCAGCATCACTACTCTGGACGGTTCTGACTTAGAATATGTGGACAACTACTAATACCTAGGTATCTGGTTAGACTGTAAACTCTCCTTCCAGACTCCTATTAATAAGCATCTCCAATCCAAAATTAAATCTACAATTTGCTTCCTATTTCGAAACAAAGCCTCCTTCACTCACGCTGCCAAACACCCTCGTAAAACTGACTATCCTACCTATCCTTAACTTCGGTGATATAATTGACAAAATAGCCTCCAACACTCTACTCAGCAAACTGGATGCAGTCTATCACAGTGCCATCCGTTTTGTCACCAAAGCCCCATATACTACCCACCACTGCTCTCGTCGGCTGGCCCTCGCTACATATTTGTCGCCAAACCCACTGGCTCCAGGTCATCTATAAGTCTTTGCTAGGCCGCCTTAACTCGGCTCACTGGTTACCATAGCAACACCCACCCATAGCACACGCTCCAGCAGGTATGTCTCACTGGTCATCCCCAAAGCCAACACCTCTTTGGCTGCCTTTTCTTCCAGTTCTCTGCTGCCAATGACTGGAACAAATTGCAAAAATCGCTGAAGTTGGAGACTTATATCTCCCTCACTAGCTTTAAGCATCAGCTATCTGAGCAGCTTACTGATCGCCGCAGCTGTCCACAGCCCATCTGTAAATAGCCCATCCAACTGCCTACATCATCCCCATATTTTTATGAACTTTTTTGCTCTTTTGCACACCAGTATTTCTACTTGCACATCATCATCTGCACATCTATCTCTCCAGTGTTAATTTGCTCAATTGTAATTACTTCGCTACTATGGCCTATTTATTGCCTTTCCTCCCTACTCCATTTGCAGACACTATATAGATATTTCTATTGTGTTATTGACTGTACGTTTGTTTATCCCACGTGTAACTCTGTTGTTTTTTTGTTGCACTGCTTTGCTTTATCTTGGCCAGATCGCAGTTGTAAATGAGAACTTGTTCTCGACTGGCCTACCTGGTTAAATAAAGGTGAAATAAAAAATTAAATCGTAACTTTATTGACAACACCCAAATGGATACTGTCATTAACGCGGTTCTTCAATAATTACACGTAATTCATACTGTAGCAAACATTATATTAAACAGGACATTCAAACAAGCATTACATTTATAATCCAAAGTACTGTGAAATGCTCTCATAAGCAACCTGGAAATGGAGGTTACTCCCCTGAGTTTTCCCCCATTCATATTCAGAATACATTGTGAAAAACTAAAATCGTTGCTCACCATTTTTGTTCCAGGCAGATATAGTACATCCATAACTATCGGTTTCCTCATTAGCATGGGGGAGGTTTCTGCAATCAAATTGCCCTCGTGCCGCAATTTTAGCAAACACAGAAGGGGGCCTTGGAGAACAAAAGTCGTCTGGCACACTGTTTAGAGTTTCAACATAATGAATAGCCTAGCCTACAATCATCGATGTTACTACTAATGTGAAAAGAAGACAACATATGACTTTTCTTGATCATTTTATGACAATTGTCAAATAATGTTAACATTCATTACAGACGTCAATTGCTGTACAACATCATGGCTACGCTGTTGGCATCACCTTTTACAGTGGACTTCTGCTGTTGTGGGCCTTTAATCATCTGTCTGACTTTGTTGTTCACACAGGAGAGATACGGTACAATCGTGGATCCTCTGGGGAGCCTCAACAACCTCATGACGCTGAAGAGGGAGAGAAGAGTCTCTCCAAATCAGAACACCTCAATAAACACCTGCAGAGACCCACAGAGAAGAGAACTCACTGCTGCTCTGACTGTGGGAAGAGTTTCACCTCCTCAGCAGGCATTAAAATTCATCAGAGAACACACACAGGAGAGAAATCTTATAGCTGTGATCAATGTGGGAAGAGATTTACTAGATCTGACCATCTGACTCTACACCAGAGAACACACACAGGAGATAAACTTTATAGCTGTGGTCAATGTGGGAAGAGTTTTACAAGATCTGACCATCTGACTCTACACCAGAGAATACACACAGGAGAGAAACCCTATAGCTGTGATCAATGTGGGAAGAGATTTCGTAGATCTGGAGAACAGACAGTGCACCAGAGAATACACACAGGAGAGAAACCCTATAGCTGTGATCAATGTGGGAAGAGATTTGCTACATCTGGCCATCTGGTATCACACCAGAGAATACACACAGGAGAGAAACCTTACAGCTGTGGTCAATGTGGGAAGAGTTTTACAACACCTAGCTCTCTGACTCTACACCTAAGAACACACACAGGAGAGAAACCTTATAGCTGTGATCAATGTGGGAAGAGTTTTGGTCGATCTGGACAGCTGACAGTTCATCAGAGAACACACAGGAGAGAAACCCTTTAGCTGTGATCAATGTGGGAAGAGTTTTTGTCAATCTGGCCATCTGGTATCACACCAGAGAACACACATAGGAGAGAAATCTTATAGTTGTGATCAGCGTGTCAATATATACTCTGATAAAATATATCTGATCAAACATCAGACAATACATACATGAAGGAGTTTTTTTCGTGATATCAATGAATTAATGTCACAATGTAGAATGTTTTAACATTGTAGTCGGAATATTTGAATAAATTTCACAATGTAGAAGCCTGTTTGCCCCATTGATTTCAGCGTGATATGGAAAAATTGGGAAAAATCCAGGCTCTGAATTGAAAGAGTACTATTTATGTGATTTAACAAAAAGTGACTAACACAAATAGAGTTGTGTTACACTTACCATGTTACGTTGGTGACCCACTTGAATCAAAATGCAACACTTCAAATTGAAGCTAGCTGTTTTCTACACGTTGTCCTCTAAACAGTGATGTACACATTATTCCCAGATTCCGTGTGTTTTATGAGCTGTTAGTTTTAACAGGACGTGCAACCTCATCTTCCCCCTGTCACACAAATGATTTCAACATGATATCAATGAGTTATGAGAAATAAGTGTTGCATTCCTTTATTTAGTGACCCCTAAATTTAATGCATCACTCCCAAATGTAGCTGACTCTTCTGCAGGTTGTCCTCTAACCAGTGAGGTAAAAGATATCTCCCATTTCCAGGTGTTTTGTTTAGTTGTGTTCGTTTATATATTATACATACATATTAACAAAGGGGTGTACATGTTATAGATGTGGAGAGTCAACACCTTTAGTTGCTCCACCTTTTGGTTTGTTTCTTGTCTTTAAGTTTGGTGAGGGTTTTTATTTTGTTTCCCTCTTCTTGGGCAGATTTAGTGGGTCTCATGGTGGGTGTCTTATGTCCCAGTTGTTGTTACTAGTCAACTTCCAGTGGACACCCCCATAGTGTCTTTCAGAGCCCCTCCTAAAAAGCAAGCTAATATTTTGGGTTGGATGTTGCATCCAATTAATATTTTAATCAATGGAATTCCCTTAATGTTCACTAGTCTTTCAGTTGTTAATCTTCTGTTTGTTGTACTAAATATTTTTGTTTATTTTCATTTTGTGTTTTTCCTGTGAAGCCATTGTGTTGCATCCATATCTGAAATGTGCTGTATAAATAAAGCTTGATTTGATTTCAACAAATGAACCCAAAGACTGACCGATCAACAGACTCTTGGTCCCTCTTATTATGAAAAACTGTATCAATCCCACTTTTCCAGCCTGCTGAAGGTGTGGTAAACACCACCCCCGGCTCTACCAAGGGCTTCAGGTGGTCTCCCACAGCTCTGCTTATGTCATGTTCTGTGGCCTTGCTGTTCCATTTCTTGACTGCCCCTGCAACACAGAAACAAATTTAGTCATATTATATAAAACATTAAAAGTAATGGATATGGAGCGTCTATGGCCTCAGTTACACCTGGCACCTAAATGTGACTTCTGTCATCTGATCACTCCAAACTGCATTAGGTTCAGATCTACCAGGATGGGCCTTTGACAGTCTGGACGCAGTCAGGCCACTGAATATAAATAAGCAACGTAAAGAAATGGGGTGAATGAGTGGGGAAAAATACTATCTACACAATTGACCATAATAGCAAAGAACAAATGTGTGTGCCTGAGGGGAAATTAACTTTCATACAGCCAAAAGGGGTGAGAAATTACACCAATATCAGTGGTCAATTTGCACTAATGTAAATAAACATGGATGATGGAACATATTACCTTTTGCTGATGTGATGAACCACTAAGGGGACATAAATATTTACCATCTAAACCATATGGGACCTCTCACCTCTCTGGCTGTAGAAGTGTTCTTCCTAACCAGTCCCTCAACAGCTCTCTGACTGAGCTCCACCCTCACTGGGTCTTCAGAGGAGAGGAAGGCTGAGGAAGGTTGGAAGGATGAATGGATCAGTCACTCAATAGTGTAGAGCTGCTGTCTGACAAAATCACAATTTTAGTAGTTCATTAAAATAAGGCTTTATGACTGCTGAATACCAACTATCAATCACTTAGATTGTGTAATTTCAGGTAGCGATACATCCTTGGGACGTCCCTAGCCCATTGTAGTTTACATTTAAAATGGTTCAGTTAGGGTTTAGGGTAGGGATGTCCCAAGAATCCCAGATAGCATTGACCATTGTGCATTTGTAACCGATGTGAAATGGCTAGCAAGTTAGCGGGGTGTGCGCTAATAGCGATGGTAACGATGTTTCGTGGGAAGCAGTTGTTTATGTGTTCAGAGTCCATGGTTCGAGCCCAGGTAGGGGCGAGGAGAGGGACGGAAGCTATACTGTTACACATTCTTCAGTCTCTTTTACGTAGCAGGTGTAAAAGAAACACAAACAAGACAAGGAGGCGCTCATGTCATTATGGTCATTGTAGTTTAAAAACAAAATTAGCATCTAATTATGTGTAACTGTATGTGGGGTTGTTCGAGAAGAATGTGATTGTCAGCCCTAACAACCCTGTCTAGCATCTCTTCAGGCTCTGAAAAAGTCTTCATTGATGACGTGTTCTTTCTATTCCAGTGGACAGCAGAGGAACTTCATCGATTCCACTCCTTCATCAATACAAGCAGTGAACATCTGAAATTCACCCTCACCTTTGATGTGCATGAAACAAGTTACCCGATGGTTGGACGATACTTTTCTCATCAATCATCTTAAATACCATACTTAAAAACTGGAAATCAACCAATCCTTACCTATGATGTTAACTACAACAGAAATAACTTAAAATGTATAACTTTAAATTAAACCAATCGTTTGCACTCATGACTTGAGTGATTAAAGTAAACCAACGTTTTGGAAATACATTATGCCATCTAACCAATCAAAAAATGTTAACTGCATATAGCTATCTTAGCCAGCCAGCTGACGTTAGCTATTTAGCCAACTAGCTATTAGCCGAAACAGCATAACCAACCAGCACGGTTATGGTCAGCATCGACCGCCAACTGGAGACCAATTAGATCCCAACAAACAGTAAGCCAAGGTGGAAAAAGTTACAAAACTCCCGAAGTCGAATTCACAGAAAACATGCTGAAAAGTAGTGATGGAGAAACAAAGCTTCCTGAAGCATTGGCTCTTTCCAGATAATTGTTTAAAAAAATAGGTTCATTACTCAAAGCTTTGAGCGACACAGAATTTAGAACAGCCACATTTTTACAGATGACGTCCCACACCGTAGCAGCGTCGCTTTCATGTCTTCCACGAAACCACTGGCCTTGATCGAGAGCATCAAGTCTATGCTGCATTGTGGGTAAACTGTGACTGGCTGACTGATTTATAAATAATAATGAGTAGTTATTTATGATGCAAGGTGATTTGTAAATTAGTCAGTCAGCAGCCACCTGCAATGTCGAACGAGCCCACATGAATCAATACCAAACCAATCAGGTGTTCGACGAAATGATTCTTCAGACGTCATTGATCACGTGCTGCTGATAAAGGGACACTGCTTTGAATTATACCACTTAATCTTGAAACTCCCCATCCCGGATCCGGGATTGTGACTAAGCCTCAGGCTCATTAGCATAACGCAACGTTAACGATTTCTGAAAATCGCAAATAAAATTAAAATAATGCGTTTGCTCTCAAGCTTAGCCTTTTCTTAACAACACTGTCATCTCAGATTTTCAAAATATGCTTTTGAACCATAGAAATTGACTAATTTGTGTAAGAGTATGCAAAGCTAGCATAGCATTTTGTGTAGCATGTAGCACGCAACATTTTCACAAAAGCCAGATAACCAAATAAATAAAATCATTTACCTTTGAAGAGCTTCTGATGTTTTCAATGAGGAGACTCCCAGCCACATACCAGATGCGCAGTGTTTCCTGAAAGCGTCTGTGTGTAGGAGAAATCGTTCCGTTTTCTACATTGCGCCTGGCTACCGAAACGAACCGAAAATGCAGTCACCTACAACGTGAAACTTTTTCCGGATAAACTACATAATATCGACCGAAACATGGCAAACGTTGTTTGGAATCAATCCTCAAGGTGTTTTTTCACATATCTCTTCATTGACATGCAGTTCGTGGAAGCTTGCTTCTCTCTCTGTGCCCCATGGAAAAATACTGGCAGGTGACTTTTGCGCACCAATTTCGGCGCAGGACACCGGGCGGACACGTGGTAAATGTGGTCTCTTATGGTCAATCTTCCAACGATCTGCCTACAAATACGTCACAATGCTGCAGACACCTTGGGGAAACGACAGAAAGGGCAGACTCATTCCTCTTGCGTTCACAGCCATATAAGGAGATCATGAAAGACAGAGCCTCAAAAATCCTTGTCATTTCCTGGATGCCAAGTCATCTTGGTTTTGCCTGAAGCTCACGATAAAGGGCACGCACAGAGAAGATATTTGTATTTCTGGACACGTCAGAGTGTTTTCTTTCGAACAGTAGCAATTATATGCATAGTCGAGCATCTTTTTGTGACAAAATATCTTGTTTAAAACGGGAACGTTTTTCTTCCAAAAATGAAATAGCGCCACCATAGGTGTAAGAATTAACGACTTCAGTACATGCCTCATAGCTCCAGTCTGAAACTTAACCCCGTTCCTGATGATGATGATGTTGATGATGATGAAGAGGCGGTCTGTCTGCTGGATGAAGAAAGAAGCTCTCGTGAAAGAGGAGGAGGGGGCTGTTACAATACAAAAACAAGTAGAGGTTGAGGCTGTACCCGTGAAAGAAGAAGAGAAAGAGGTCTCAGTTAAAGAAGCGGAAGACTCGTTCAGAGTCAAAGAGGACGGTGACGTTTCAGTGAAAGAAGAGGAGGGGGAAGTGACTGTCACAGCGAAAAATGAAGAAGAGGAGGAAACTGGATATCTGGGCCCGGTTTCCCAAGCGCATCTTAAGGCGTCCGATGGTTCTAACGATGAATGGGCCCTGATGAACACTAGTAAGTACTGTTTTAAAAACAGAAGCACAAACTCTGCGGTTGTTGAACTGATGTGTGGTGTTAAAGGGGAAATTTGCAATTGCTCCATCCATATTTTGACTTATATCATTTATTTATAGGCATTGATTCTTGAAGAATATAACACATGCCTCATGAGCTTAGTTCAACTGTTTACCACATCAGAACCCCAAATAAGCTTTTTTTTACTCCAATGTTTAGCAACAATGTAAATCAACACTGTGTCACCTCAACATGGTTAAAACTACAATGTTGATATCATGGATGGTCAGTCCTTGCATCCATAGGTCTGTCTATGAATTTGAGAGTAGTTACATTTCTCCAGCCCCATCCATCATCTTATGACCAAAACAGTGGTGTAATTACAGCTTTGTTATTGGTTGAACTGCAGCTTGGTTGATTGACTGTTTGGCTTTTTTAAAGGGGCCACCTAGTTTTTAAACAAACAAAATGGCTGCCCAGAGACCTGAGCTGTGTTAGAATACTCATACTAATCACTATTTGTGATGTTAATTGAGTATATAGTCTGCTCATTATAGTATGATGTAGTTAGTATGCCAAAAGTTCCCGGATGTCGTACTAAATTCACCAAAATATGAAATATACACGCAGTACTTTACGGCCCATAATGCAATTCTTCAGGAAATTGGCGTGACTTCACATCGATTTCAGATTTGAAGAAAATGGAGGAAAATATTCAGCTAAAGTCCAACGAGAGCGGATACAAATGAACTACTTTTAAAACCTAAAAAAGTAAATTAAAGTAATTAAGGCTTTCTGACTGCTGAATACCAACTATTAATCACTTAGATCATGTATTTTCAGGTAGAGATAGATACTTGGGACGTCACCAGCCCGTTGAAGTTGACATTTACAATGGTTAAGGTAGGGTTTAGGGTCGGGGTGTCCCAAGGATTCCAGATAGCATTGACCATTGTGCATTCTTCTGTCTCTTTTACGTAGCAGGTGATGGGTTCTGATTTCTGAACTTGAAAATATGAAATATCCTTATTATGTGAAATTGAATATAACAATAATGTATGTTGATGCTAATATGATGTACAATATTCCATGATGTTTCTATATGACAACAATAGAGTAATGTATTTAATATGCCATATACTATTTTTTAACAGTTTCACTAATTAATTTTAATTCACTTAATTATTATGATTCAACATCAGTTCACCGTCTCATCTTATACTGTATTGGAGCAGCAGCAGCTGACTGCCCAGTTCAACGTCAGTTCACCGTCTCACCTCATACTGTATTGGAGCAGCTGCAGCTGACTTGATCGTTGATGCTAATCAGCATGTTTTGAATCTGAGAGTAAATAGAGCCGACGTCAACTCTAAAAATGAAGGGTTCAACTGGAGTTGTTCTCAGATCCCCTAAGAACCGTAGGGTTCTTGGTCAATGAAAAACAGCCCCAAAAGGTTCTTCAAAGAACTTGTTAGAAGGTGGGTTCATCGAGGTACCTCCGTTGTTGCTGGACTTCTTCCGGGAACTTCGCAATTATAACTGAAAACGACGGTGACTAGTTTGGATGCGACAACAAGTTAAAAAGGTTAAGTTGGGTTGATGTTTGCCTCTGAATATGTCTAGAAATAATAATTATAATAATATAACATACTAATAATGAATAACGAAGACAATGATGGTTTTCTGTGAAATATATTCCGTAACGTTACTATAGTTAATTACCGTAAATATTAGAAAGCCGGGTTTGACCGTCGGCGTTGTATGAGCTACAGTACTGGCTAGATAACGTTATGTCCTAACTAGGCACAACAAGGTTTGGATTATTTCCCTGAACTATATTCTTTCCCATATATTGTATATCGTTTCCATAAAGCCAACATGGCTTTACACTCTAATTAACGTAAGTTTCCAATCTAGAGCAGTTCTCAGTTTTGTGATAATGAACGAGCAAACGTTAACTAAGTAAGGACGCTGACTTGTGCACCATTCATCTGTTTCTTCATAAACATAGGTGTGCATGCTTATATAAAACTAGAGCTGAACATTTGTTATGGTCTTTGTTATTTGTATGTGTATTAATCTTTTCTTACTTTTGTTGACACAGATTTCACCGCTCTTCACTCCTTTACTGCACATCGGCGGAAATCCATTTCAACATGAGAGTGAAATCCCGCTGGCCTTTGATGGGGAGAACATCCACGCCCTCGAGGACGTCCCCATGGGACTTGGGGCTCTGCTTCGGCTGTATTTTTTAAATTTAATTTCCCTTAAATTTCCCAAAAAATGTCAGAAAAACACTTATGTTGTTAAGTTACTGTGTTCTGGGAATAAGAGAAGTTGGGTGAAGTTACCAGGGCCGGTCATAAAGATGTGGAATTTCCTAACATAACTAAGTGAATATGATATACACACTAAAGCTGAAAAATCTGCATTTATTATCAAGTCTGCAATGTTGTTAGTTTACCTATGATTCATTTTTAATGTATGTTTTTATTATTTTTATTGTACATAATTTAAAAAAATTGTTGGGTAAATTGTTTTGTAAATATTAATTCACATTTGTCGTGCCACTAAATAAACAATTAATTATTTAAGTCAACATTGTCAATATTATAATATGTTTTTATAATGGAGGGAGGGTGGACAGGGAGTTAAAAAATGAACCCCAAAGGTTCAATAATCTGACTAAGCATATTTCTATATGTTACTATCCAAACGTCAGATTAAGACTCATTTCCACATTCACACAACTCTCATATCAGTCACACAATGCTATTCCCAAACATACCTAATCAATCAGTTTTTCAGGAATATTTTTACATTTCTATCTCATGGTTAGTTCCGAGGATAATGCAACTCATACATTAATACTCAGAGCCTCCTGACTGGGCCCCGTTTACACCTCCACACTGGAATACACACTCAGATCCTGACTCGGCCCTGTTTACACCTCCAAGGTGCCCCCTCACATAGGAATACACACTCAGAGTCTACAAGGATTTTCTAAAAACTCACTTTAAAAAACAACTAGGTGTATAGAATCTCGGTGGGTCCATCTGCTCCGTTCCCGAAGTGTGGTCTCCATGAGATTCCAAGTTTGAGGAATCCCTCGAGGACGATTTACCCAGGTCGTCAAGAGCGGTAACCAAGTCAAGATTCACATTGCCAAATGTGGTTAAGTTTGTTTCTCATTTGATATTAAAGAAATTATCACAAGTCAGATTTATTTTTAAACTAAATGTTTATTCACTTAATAAGGGAGCAGGTCAATACAACACACACATAAAGTGAATCAATTGAGTGCTCTACAATAATATTGGCTGGTCAACAAATCACCCCCAGATGATTCGTTGAGAGCCACGAGACAAAAGTACAAAGGTCTTTTATAGCTAAGATACACCCCTTTCAACCTACATGACCAACAACAGATGTATAGAACGGGTCACAAGGTTAAGATTTGTATGAAAGATACTTATAATTCTCAGCAGACAGTATCTGCTGTAAAAACAGTACTCTGTGTAGAAACCAGGGTCTGGCCCTGGGGTCATCTCTCCCTGGTAACATATAGAACAGAAACATTAACTCATAATCTGGAGTACTGTCTCTTTAGGTTTTAATCACCCAAAAGACATTGTAAATCTCCTGTCAGTGTTTTCTCCCAGAGGCCCACCCTCAGTAGAACACAGACACAATAGTTCTAAGAACCCTCTATTCTGTTGCATAAAACAACCATTTGATACAATAAAAGTACAATAACATAATGTTGAAGTTTTGCTCTCAGTGTCCACTGAAAGTTGACTAGTAACAACAACTGGGACCTAAAAGACACCCACCATGAGACCCACTACATCTGCCCAAGAAAATAAACAAAATAAAAACCCACAACAAACTTAAAAACAGGAAGCAAACCAAAACGGTAGCGCAACTAAAGGTGTTGATTTGTCACATCTATCAAGACAACTGGAGAACCTGGACCAGCTCAGGTGAAACACCTTCCCACTAACGAGATGGACAAGCCAGCACAGGTGTAACACATACTGACTAACGAGGCAAGACGTGCTAAAGTCCAACCTCAAAACATAAATGGAAAAACCAAAGCCTGTATCACCTTCCCCCTTAAGACAACAAATATAACCTATATTTTTGTTGGACACGTTTGCTCACCACCAACAGAAAACAACATTATACATTACATTATAATCAACTACAATGCTTCACCTTCACCAATATAAACATGGTGTCTACTGGCTGTCAACATTTAAAAACACCTATTCCTAAATAATAATAAACGATCATATTATTTTATTATTTTTTTCTACTTTTTCTTTCTATAGAATCCTAAAACTCACTAGCGTCTAGAACTCTCGTCTTCCTAAAACTCACTAGCTTCTCAAACTCTCGTCCTCTTGGAACGAGCCCAAACAAAACTCAAATCAAATTGTATTAGTCACATGCACCGAATACAACAGTGAAATGCTTCCTTATGAGCCCCTAACCAACAGTGCAGTTTCAATACGGAAAAGAATAAGAGATAAAACTCCAAATAAACACACTGGCTCAACGCAAAACACAAATCTTTTTGACTGCCCACCCCAGAGATAATCAGCAACCAAGTTTTCCTTACCACGGACATGTCTGATTTCAAGAGGAAACTCATGCGATATCCGTAATAACTTTCCACCTCACTGCGGAGCTTCTCTCTCTTTTCAGGGTTCACTAGATAGGCATGTTGTTGGATCTGGGCACAGTCCCCAATGTCATGCTCTAGTACATTTGGGTTGGCACATGTGAGAATTAACCCTGATATTCTACAAACAGGGCAACAATGTCAATATAACTGTACCAAAAAATGGTCATGTTGGTTGCATGAACAAATATCACTACCAAATGTTACATGAAATGTAAATATGAAATATTTGATTGCATGGTCATATCTTCAATGTCTTTTCAATATAATTTTGCTTGGTGGGATAGCCCAATGTCAAAACACAGTTTTAACATGTCCAAATCAATAACCAATATGCAGGAACAGTTTGGGGATAAATTGAAAACCTAAACATAACATGTGCTTTATACACAAACATCTGCCACAATAATCATATTACTTGTATTTTTTAAACAAGCTCCTTATAAACTGCACAAGCACCAGAAACACTGTTGTTTTGACAAATAGCAATAACTCACTGATATCGATTAGGGGGGAAATTAGGTTGTACGTGCTGTTAAAACTGATACAACAAAAAAACACCTGGAAATGGGAGATATATTTTACCTCCCTGGTTAGAGGACAACCTGCAGAAGAGTCAGCTACATTTGGGAGTGATGCATTAAATTTAGGGGTCACTAAACAAGGGAATGCAACACTTATTTGTCATCACTCATCGATATCAAAAAATTGTGAGAGAGGAGAGAGATGAGGTTGCACGTCCTGTTAAAACTAACAGCTCAAAAACCACACGGAATCTGGGAGTAATGTGTACATCCCTGGTTATGTGTACATCCCTCTTCAAGGAATACCTAGGATAGGATAAAGTAATCCTTCTCACCCCCCCCCTTAAATGATTTAGATGCACTATTGTAAAGTGGCTGTTCCACTGATGTCAGAAGGTGAATTCACCAATTTGTAAGTCGCTCTGGATAAGAGCGTCTGCTATATGACGTAAATGTAACGTAAATGTTAGAGGACAATTTGTAGAAAACAGCATGCCACATTTTGAAGTGTTGCATTTTGATTCAAGTGGGTCACCAACGTGGTAAGTGTAACAACTCCTAATTGTCCCTAGAATTGCTAAGCAAACAGCTGGAGGCAGGGCTTTCTCCTGTAGATCTCCATATGAATGGAATGGTCTGCCTATCCATGTGAGAGACGCAGACTCGGTCTCAACCTTTAAGTCTTTACTGAAGACTCATCTCTTCAGTAGGTCATATGATTGAGTGTAGTCTGGCCCAGGAGTGTGAAGGTAAACGGAAAGGCTCTGGAGCAACGAACCATCCTTGCTGTCTCTGCCTGGCCGGTTCCCCTCTCTCCACTGGGATTCTCTGCCTCAAACCCCATTACAGGGGCTGAGTCACTGGCAAACTGGTGCTCTCTCATGCCGTCCCTAGGAGGGGTGCATCACTTGAGTGGGTTGAGTCACTGACGTGATCTTCCTGTCTGGGTTGGCGCTCCCCGTTGGGTTGTGCCGTGGCGGAGATCTTTGTGGGCTTTACTCGGCCTTGTCTCAGGATGGTAAGTTGGTGGTTGAAGATATCCCTCTAGCGGTGTGGGGGCTGTGCTTTGGCAAAGTGAGTGGGGTTATATCCTTCCTGTTGGGCCCTATCCGGGGGTATCATCGGATGGGGCCACAGTGTCTCATGACCCCTCCTGTCTCAGCCTCCAATATTTATGCTGCAGTAGTTTATGTGTCAGGGGGCTAGGGTCAGTTTGATATATCTGGAGTACTTTTCCTGTCTTATCCGGTGTCCTGTGTGAATTTAAGTATGCTCTCTCTAATTCTTTCTTTCTCACTCTTGGAGGACCTGAGCCCAAGGACCAGGCCTCAGGACTACCTGGCACGATGACTCCTTGCTGTCCCCAGTCCACCTGGCCGTGTAGCTGCTCCAGTTTCAACTGTTCTGCCTGCGGCTATGGAACCTTGACCTGTTTACCGGATGTGCTACCTGTCCCAAACCTGCTGTTTTCAACTCGCTAGAGACAGCAGGAATGGAAGAGATACTCTTAATGATCGGCTATGAAAAGCCAACTGACATTTACTCCTGAGGTGTTGATCTGTTGCACCCTCGACAACTACTGTGATTATTATTATTTGACCATGCTGGTCATTTATGAACATCTTGGCCATGTTCTGGTATAATCTCCACCCGGGAGAGCCAGAAAAGGGCTGGCCACCCCTCATAGCCTGGTTCTTCTCTAGGTTCTGGCCTTTCTAGGGAGTTTTTCCTAGCCACCGTGCTTCTACACCTGCATTGCTTGCTGTTTGGGGTTTTAGCCTGGGTTTCTGTACAGCACTTTGAGATATCAGCTGATATAAGAAGGGCTTTATAAATAAATTTGATTTGATCCGAACTCTTTTTTTGTTTGTCAATTTTTGTTAAATCACATAAATAGTACTCTTCCATTTCAGAGCCTGGATTTTTCCCCATTAGGCTAATATCCATAACATGTTGATATCAATTCATAAGTGGGCACACGTTTAGGCTTCTACATTGTGAAATCATTACAATACTCCTACTACAATGTTAAATTCTACATTGTGACATTAATTCATTGAAATCATGAAACAACAACTTCATGTATGTATTTTCTAATATTTGATCAGAGATCTTTTATCAGATTATCTCTGGTCACAGCTATGAGATTTCAATCCTGCGTGTTCTCTGGTGTTGAGTCAGATGGCCAGATATAGTAAAACTCTTCCCACATTGATCACAGCTATATGGCTTCTCTCCTGTGTGTGTTCTCTTGTGCACTGTCAGATTGCCAGATCGACTAAAACTCCTCCCACATTGATCACAGCTATAAGATTTCTCCCCTGTGTGTGTTCTCTGGTGTTGAGTCAGGGTGCCAAATGAAGCAAATCTCTTCCCACATTGATCACAGCTATAAGATTTCTCTCCTGTGTGTATTCTCTTGTGCACTGTCAGAGCTCCAGATCGACTAAAACTCTTCCCACATTGATCACAGCTATAAGGTTTCTCTCCTGTGTGTGTTCTCTGGTGTCGAGTCAGGGTGCCAGATGTAGCAAATCTCTTCCCACATTGATCACAGCTATAAGGTTTCTCTCCTGTGTGTGTTCTCTGGTGTTGAGTCAGGCTGCCAGATGAAGCAAATCTCTTCCCACATTGATCACAGCTATAAGGTTTCTCTCCTGTGTGTGTTCTCTGGTGTTGAGTCAGGATGCTCAATGTAGCAAATCTCATCCCACATTGATCACAGCTATAAGATTTCTCTCCTGTGTGTGTTCTCTGGTGTTGAGTCAGGCTGCTCGATGTAGCAAATCTCTTCCCACATTGATCACAGCTATAAGATTTCTCTCCTGTGTGTATTCTCTTGTGCACTGTCAGAGCTCCAGATCGACTAAAACTCTTCCCACATTGATCACAGCTATAAGATTTCTCTCCTGTGTGTGTTCTCTGGTGTCGAGTCAGGGTGCCAGATGTAGCAAATCTCTTCCCACATTGATCACAGCTATAAGATTTCTCTCCTGTGTGTGTTCTCTGGTGTTGAGTCAGGCTGCTCGATGTAGCAAATCTCTTCCCACATTGATCACAGCTATAAGATTTCTCTCCTGTGTGTATTCTCTTGTGCACTGTCAGAGCTCCAGATCGACTAAAACTCTTCCCACATTGATCACAGCTATAAGATTTCTCTCCTGTGTGTGTTCTCTGGTGTCGAGTCAGGGTGCCAGATGTAGCAAATCTCTTCCCACATTGATCACAGCTATAAGATTTCTCTCCTGTGTGTGTTCTCTGGTGTCGAGTCAGGGTGCCAGATGTAGCAAATCTCTTCCCACATTGATCACAGCTATAACGTTTCTCTCTTGTGTGTGTTCTCTGGTGTACTTTCAGAGAGATTAATGTTGTAAAACTCCTCCAACATTGACCACAGCTATAAGATTTGTGTGTTCTCTGATGAATTGCAATGCCTGACGATGTGAATCTCTTCCCACAGTCAGAGCAGCAGTGAGTTCTCTTCCCTGTGGGTCTCTGCGGGTGTTTATTGAGGTGTTCTGATCCGGAGAGACTCTTCTCTGTCTCCTCAGCATCATGAGTTTGTTGAGGCTCCCCAGAGGATCCACGATTGTCACGTCTCTCTCCTGTGTGAACAACAAAGTCAGACAGATGATTAAAGGCCCACAACAGCGATAATCCAGTGTAAAAGTTTTGATGTCTGTAATGAATGTTAAAATTGTCTTAAAATGAGCAAGAAGTCATATTTTGTCTTGTTTTCACATTAGTAGTAACATCTAAGACTGTAGACTAGAAATAAGTTATTCATGTTGTTGAAACTCTAAGCAGTGTGGTAGAAGACTTTTGGTCTACAATACAGGCCCCCTTTGTGTTTTCTAAAATTGCGACACGAGGGCAATTTGATTGCATAAACTCCTCCATGCTAATGAGGAAACCACTAGTTATGGATGTCGTATATCTGGTGTGACAAGAGATGAAAAGAATCTGCTCACTCCATTTAGCAATGGGGACAGCAACACAGGGCATTCACGGCACCTCATGGAACCATGGACCACACCTGCAGAAACTGGACAACAGGGGGAAGCAGGGGAGATACCTATCATAGACTTCTCCCAGCTGACGCTTGACATGCCACCTACGCCGCCTCAAGTGGTAGAAACAACCAGCTGGTATCATTAAGTAGAATCAGCCAACAGTAACACGGAAGCAGCAGAATGGGAGTTAGTAGTGCATGACCTAGATTTAGAATAAGAAGCTTCCATTTAGACACAGGTCTAAGATGACATAATAAGCAATCTACAGTCCCTGAGTAAGCGGCTGGGGCAAGCAGCAGGGCAGTGTCAGTGTGAAAGTGTGGTTTAGCCACAGCTCCAGAAACTTGAACTTCCCCTGTAAAAAGGTATCTAAAGAGAACAGAGATTATAAGAGAGGCATGATCCTCACTGACATATGAGACAGACTTCATATGGAGAATCATCATAGGTAAATTTACTATTGCACTATACGCGTTTTTGTTAGACTAGAACAATATTTGAAACACAGGGGTCTTGACACCTCTTGATCACAGACAAAGCGGCAGTCACACAGTGAGACATCAGGTACAGATGTGATTAGCAATACAAGGACACAGCCAAGTACCGGTTACAATATATTGAGTCCATACACAGAGTTGGAAGTGTATTAGGATATTGGAATTCGGAATCTAGCGTTTGTGCTGTGAGAATACCAATTACAGGAAAGTGACCAGGGGGCTGAGCATTTAAGGTAATTGAACTATTTTTGCTATTTAGTCAATATTGTTAGAAGTGTTAACGCATTTAAAGTTTTGCAATATTATCTGGCATAGCTTAAAGCATTAAGGATTGATTGAGCATTATTGATGTATTGGGAAACTGTATAACCATTGAATTGTAATAATGTGTATAAGACAAAAAACAGAGTGATTTAATAAAAGCTTGAAACTTTGACAACTAGGCCAGATTAACGATCTGGAGAGCAAACGCCTTTAACACTCTCACTGAACAGAAAGTGGCACTGGTTATAGGTTAAAGTGATTAGGAGAGTCAAAATATATACCAATACTAGTTTCCAAGTGACTACTAGCTGACGAGCATAATAATCAATAGAAGAAGTTATTAGGTATTGATATATACAGAGGTAAAGAAACTTGAAGGTAAGGAAATACAGGAGGAATCCATAACACTCAGAATATTTAAATAGGAGTATATCTATCCAAGACCTCATACTAGACTGGAAAATAAGGGAGTGACAATGTGAACGAAGGAACAAACCCAACTCACGCGAAGGGCCAATACGAAGAAACAGAAGGGTTGGTAGGGCCGCACACCTTGGCCATTGTTACACCGCAGTAACTAAAATCCTAAAGTACTCTGCCCAGCCAGAAGACGGGTAGAGGCATTTGCTGCAGGTATTAGGCAAAAGTCAGCACCATGACACTGGTAATGAGGAAACCACTCGCTATGGATGTAGTATATCTGCTAATGAGGAAACCACTAGTTATGGATGTAGTATATCTGCTAATGAGGAAACCACTAGTTATGGATGTAGTATATCTGACAAGAGCAAAAATGGTGATCAAAGATTTGTTTTTCACAATGTATTCTGAATGTGAATGGGGGGAAAACTCAGGGAAGTAACCTCCATTTCCAAGTTCATATCCCCAAGCTGACATGGTACAAATCTGTTGTTCTGCCCCTGAACAGGCAATTAACCCACTGTTCCTAGTCCGTTATTGAAATCAAGAATTTGTTCTTAACTGCTATAGTGTTGATTTACATTGTTTCTGATGGGGTACAACATTTGAACTCAGCTCATGGGGCATGTGTTATATTCTTCAAGAATCAATGGCTGTAAATAAATAATTTAAAAGTCACAATATGGATGTAGCAATTGCAGATTTCCGCCTTAACACCAAACATCAGTTCAACTGCAGAGTTTGTGCTTCTGTTGTTAAGACAGTACTTACTTGTGTTAATCAGGGAACGGTTTCTCAAAACCATCTTAAGGCTAAATTCTTCGTTAGGACCATTGGATAACTTAAGATGCGTTTGGGAAACCGGGCCCAGATATCCAGGTTCCTCCTCTTCTCCCTCCTCCTCCTTTTTCGATGTTACAGTCATCTCCTCCCCCTCCTCTTTCACGCCATAAACTACATCCTCTCCTTTCACTGTAACATCCTCCTCCTCTTTCACTCTGAACGCGTCCTCCTCTTCTTTCACAGTAAAGGCCCCACTCTCTACTTCTTGTTTTACTGTGATATCCTTCTCTTCATTAGAAGGAGAGTAGCTTAGTGACCGCATGGTCGGGGATGTTATCTAGGCTAATGCTAACTTAACCACCCGCTAGCTGAATAATAACAACAACACCGTAAATATGAAATTAAATCGGATAACTAACTAGACGACAGAAATGGGTTTAAAACACAGTGGCTAATATACACGAAAGCGTCGAAAGAGCTATATTGGTTCGGCTAGTTTGTCTAGCAAGCAACCGAGGTGTCTGACTCACTGTTGCTGCTGATGAAAGAAGCGTTCCGTCCACTAGATTATACGTCACACCAACAGCATAACCATAAATTCGCAGATCGCCATCTGCTGACTGGAGTGGGTAACGCAGTTGAGTCAGATGTTATTTAATTTTCAGACAAAAAGTTAAAGGGTAGGAATCAGAGACGACGCTAGTGCTAAAAGATTAATTATCCCCCTAAATAAATCAATATCAGTCAATATATTTTTATGTGAGTTCTTTTTTTTCGTGAACCGTTCCATCACATCTTAAACTTCCTATCGGTTCGGCACACGGCCCGGGGCAGGCTGCTGCTGCACACGTGGCTGTTGGACTTTCTTCAGCAAAGATGGCGGACAGAAATACTAGGATGGAAGCAAATGTAAGGGATTATAACGTCATAACGAATCATGTACATTTAATATATTCATTGATCATGTACTTTTCCATGGCAAATTAATGTGCAGTTTAGTTATGAATGTCTTTGAGGTGATCAAATTCCTGTCTTTGAATGACACGGTGTCTGCATGTATGTATTACAATTATACACTTCAACAGTGTTTACCAATCTTGGTCCTGGGACATCAATGGTTACACATTGTAACTAAGACTACAAACAGGATTTAACTAGTGTTGATGAATAAGTATATGGGAAATGAGATCAAGTTGAGACTCTGGACAAGGCGGATAAGGTATAATAAAAGACCGTTTATTCAATGCGTAATGATGTCTGGCAAAACGTGCGCACGGCTCCTTCGTCCAGCTCTTATGGAACTTTCGGAAAAAGAGGCCCGAAACATGATATGCAGTCCCTTAAATACATTGAAATGACGTAGGTAGATTCTGGTAGTCCTGGTTTCTGGTAGGTTGCTTGTAGGGGATAGACAGTCCCCTCCAGCCTGGTGTCCGTATCCCGTTGGTTCTTGACAGAGTTCTTTGTCTTTGGAGCCCATCCTGAAGGAGGTCGGGTGTTTGTGTTTTAGGAATTTCAGTATATATGTTCAGTATATGTGTTCTCAATCAGCCACCCGTACAGGGTTGTACCAGTGCGATTAGTATTTACAGAAGAACAGGGGGAGGGTAGGGTTATGACACAGTGTGCAAGCCACAATTGCATGGTTAGGCCACAGGCAGACAACAGTCAGTAAATGCGTTATTACATGTGTTTAATATGTTTATTACAAATCCCCCTCTTCACGTCTTAATAGACGTGACAAAAACTAAAGTAAGAAAAATATAACAGGAAAATTGTAGTCCCCCTCTTCACGTCTCCAAAGACGTGAAAACTACTCATATGTGCATGTGTCAAACTCCACCGGAGGATCCTCCTGTAGTAGGAGGGGAAACATCAGTGCAGGGTCATTATTAGGCGCAATAGCAGAGGTAATAACTTGAGAAAGCAGAGAGCGTGCACATGGTATGCAACAACAGCCACAGAGGGTTAATATAGCAACAAACACAGAGATAGAGACCAGAATAGAAGAGACCAGGACCTTATATTTACCAAATGCATCCATCCAGGAGTCCCACATGACAGTATCAACCCCAGAGTGGGATTTAATTTTACCATTAAGGGTACGCAGGCCTTCTAATGCCACAGTGAGGCTGCCATCAGAGGCTGTGTTATTGGGGATAAATGTGCAACATTGCTCCCCAAACATAAAACATACCCCACCCTTCTCAGCCAGCAACATATCAACGGCAATGCGATTTTGGAAAGCCATAAGGGAGGTGGCAGCCAGTTGACCATGTACGGCCTCAAAACCTTGTTGAGTCCAGTTACCTAATTTTTGAACATTGAAATGTATATAGTTAATGCGGTCCACATTTTTATTAACAGTGCACCACCAGCAGAGAGATGATTCAAAACCTGCTGCGACCTGGTCCACCAGCTTGTACTCATCAGGGACCCCCCTAGGAACACCTATGGCATCAATATACGTGGGATCCCTGACAGTCAGGGCTGCTGCCCGCTTGGTTCTGGTAGGCAGAAACTGTGGGTCCACAGCCTGTATCCGGGTCACCAAATCACCCACACCATATCCCCCTTTGGTTATATACCAGTTAAAACTGGAATAGGTCCAGGCAGGTAGCCCCAGGCTATTTCGCGCATGACCCAAAAGGCTCCAAGGCAGGTAAGCGGTGGTGGTGGCATTGAAAGGCAAACACAAGGTGGTGCTCTCCAACTCCTGGGGGGTGCACTCAGTGACCCCCACCTCACGCCTAGAAACGGTATGGTCTTGTGGTAGATAAGAGGGAAGAGAGAGAGAGTTAGTTTCACCTGGCAGAGTAGAATTCAGGGTGTGAGTCTGTAGTGGGTGCATTTGTTAGTCTATAAGCCATGTGAGTGTGCCTACAGTGACTCCCCCTATGAGAAGAAAAATAACAAACAGGGGTCCTGAGATCCCCAAACGTTCCCAGGGGGAAAGGTGGGATTTAGTCAAAGAGTATGGGGGTGCACCTCCCATTTTCCTTGGCTAAATATATGTAGAATTTGGGACCGAATGTAGACGACTTAGGTCAGTTCTGACTTCCGTCAGTGTTCTGGAAGGAGTTGGGGCTGGGGTGCAATGTGTAAGGTGGTGCCAAGGTGCGCCTGATTTACCTTTGACCTGGACTGAGTGTGAAGTAACCTCCTTCACTTCGTACGGTCCAGTCCACCTGGGTTCCAGCCACTTTCCCTTGTGGACTTTAACCCTCACCCAGTCACCAACCTTTACCTTCAGTGGTGGCGTGTCCCCCGGCAGCTCCCCCTACTGGACCTTGTGAACCTGGGTAGAGAGTGCTGCAGAGAGAACCGTCAGTTTTTTTCACATAATTAGACATTACAATTTGTTGTACATCAAGGGCAGGCATATGACCTCCCTCCCTTGGTGGACCAGCCATGACTCTCATGAGGAGAGAGATGGGTGCCTGCTCCTGGTGAGGCTCTCATGGCCATCAACACCAGAGACAGGACTTCAATCCATGTCAACTTCGTACCTGCACATACTTTAGCTATCTTAGCTTTCAGCTTTTGGTTTAACGTTCCACCAGAATTTGGGACTGGGAGTAGTACACAGAACCAAATCTGTGTGTTATGCCAAATCTTTCTTCCACCTGTCTCAGGTGTTTGTTAAATGTGAGCCATTTGTCAAATTTGATTTGTCTTGGGATGTCATACCTGGGTATTAGTTTGGTTTGTAGCCACTTAACGACTGACTTGGCATCCTCACGTGCTGGTATTGCCTCAACCCACTTGGGAATCCTATCTACCATAACTAGGAGATAGTGTTTGTCTTTTAGAATACATTGTTGGGGCCCATGTCGGTGTAATCTATACTAATATCCTGAAAACATGCATCGGGTACTGGGTAGGAGCCCATGGGTGTCTGATAGGGTTTCTTAGGATTGTAGCTACCACAAATGCTGCACTCGTCACAGAATAAGTCTGTCATATCTTTCATGTGAGGGTGCCACCAGATGTGAGATACCCTCTGCAAAGTCCTTAGTTTGCCTTCGTGGGTGGGCCCATGAGCTTCCCGTATTAGTTCTGGGCATAGATTGGCGTGAGCCACCAATCTGCCGTCATGGCATCTCCACAGTCCATCCGGTCCTTTGGTCGCCCCCTTCTGTCCCCAAACTGAATGTTCATATGGTCCTGCCGAGATCTGGAGCTCTTTTATGTGTTGTTCTGTTAGTTCAGTCTGGGGTGGTTGAGTCTGCAGCACCATTTGTCTTGGAGTGTAACCACCAGCTTCTTTGGCTGCTTTGTCAGCTGCATCATTCCCCTCACTGACTCTGTTTTTCAGTTGGTTGAACTTAAGCTGGATGTGAGGGGTGGTAGGCCCTGTGGGTAGGCATTTTAGCCAGTACACTTCTTGGGTTTCAGACAGTGTGGGCATCTTTTATGGCCAGGGCATGGTGTTCCCTGCCATACCTTGAAACTGTGGTTGGTTGTAATCTTACTGCTCCTGCTGCATGTGGCTAGATTCTGGGTGGTTGTATGCTGGCTGTTGCTGAGGTCCTGGGTGGTTGTAGTGAAAAGGGGGTGGTGGTGTGTTGTGGTTGTTGATTGTGCCTTCTGTGACGTCAGCTGAGGCCCCAGCAAGCACACCCATCATATCAGGTTTCTTGTATGGGCGTGTCCTCTTTGTCTCCTCTATTGCCCATGTGCCTATTCTGCTCAGCCTCCGCTCTCTCTCTCTCTCTCTCGCTCTCTTTTGTTCCTTTCTTCTTGAATAAATGGCTCCTATTTCTTGCTGCCTCACTATCTTTTCCTCTATTCTCTGATCTAAATATTTGTTGAATTTGAGTTTGGGAACGGTAATTGAGGCCATATTGACGATGCACTATGTCTGGGTCCTATAGCTATCTTCGTGCACTTAGCCCGTCGCTTGGTCGAAACCAGCGATGTATTCCTGGTGCCGACACAAACTTCTCTCTTTTGTCTCACCCTCGTGCACAAAGAGCTTTGTAGGATTACTATACTATCGAAAAGGGATATTCGCGAGATAATTATGCGTCTAGGGTAGTTTATTGGAGTAGACTGTATTAAAATATTGAAAAGGGATATTCGCGAGATAATTATGCATCTAGGGTAGTTTATTGGAGTAATTCTACAACTTCACACACTTCTACTGCCTGGCCAATTGTTAGTGTCCCAAACGCCTACTTTTGGGTCAATGACAATGCATTCAAATGCCTTCTGTAATATTTGACAAATTAATTCTAGGCAACACCAACAGCACCAAGGGAACAAAAATCAATTCGTTACACAGCACGGCGGCCGCACGCCCCCGCCCAAACTTTTGACTCGGCGGTCAAATTTAGAGTCGGTGGTGGGTATCACTCGGTCTCATGAAACGGTCAATCAGTGACATTAATCTGGAGAGAACAGGTTTAATTCCTTCACTCCTAGTCCAATTCTTAACTTATTAACTGATTCTCCTAGTGGGATGTCAACTCCACTAGTCCCAGTCTTGCTTAATACGTCTCTATCAATTAACAAAACATTTCATCATCTCATTCACATTTCATCTCACTAAGTCATCAAATTCCTCACTGTTCACTCAGTTGATCGTCACATCCACTAGTGCCAGACTGTATGAATAAGATTTATCACATAATTGCACAGATATCATTACGCAATGCCTTTGGTTATCGGATAATTTTTTCATAAATTTAACAGCAATTCATACTCACGCCTCAGTAGTACTGATCATAATTTGGGATATTGACTATAATATAATATGCAGATTTTGATTTAACAGGTTCTGCTTACCTTATAATTGTCGAGCTCTTGGATCAGTTTTCCTGAGGCGAGTTGAATCCCTGATGGCTCCTTTCAGACAGGTCGCCCGTCCTTTGAATCGGTCGTCAACTTGTCTTTTCTCTCATCAACTCTCTATGGACCGAATTCATGGGTTTAAACCAACCTCTGCTACCATTTGTTGATGAATAATATATGAGAAATGAGATCAAGTTGAGACTCTGGACAAGGCGGATAAAGTATAATAAAAGACCGTTTATTCAATGCGTAATGATGTCTGGCAAAACATGCGCACGGCTCCTTCGTCCAGCTCTTATGGAACTTTCGGAAAAAGAGGCCGAAACATGATATGCAGTCCCTTAAATACATTGAAATGACGTAGGTAGATTCTGGTAGTCCTGGTTTCTGGTAGGTTGCTTGTAGGTGATAGACAGTCCCCTCCAGCCTGGTGTCCGTATCCCGTTGGTTCTTGACAGAGTTCTTTGTCTTTGGAGCCCATCCTGAAGGAGGTCGGGTGTTTGTGTTTTAGGAATTTCGGTATATATGTTCAGTATATGTGTTCTCAATCAGCCACCCGTACAGGGTTGTACCAGTGCGATTAGTATCTACAGAAGAACAGGGGGAGGGTAAGGGTTATGACACAGTGTGCAAGCCACAATTGCATGGTTAGGCCACAGGCAGACAGTCAGTAAATGCTTTATTACATGCGTTTAATATGTTTATTACACTAGTTAATTCATATATACAGAAATATAATTTTTTTAAACACTACACCACACTTCCTATGCATCATGTAAATACTCTAACACTGGTTCATCTCAACATCTAATGCCCTTCATCTGCATTGATCTGGTAAACACAGGATAGGTGGAGTATTTCATCACATTACACTTCATTTCAACCAGTAGAGAATGTGAAACGCTTTATTGAAAAGCTCATTATCCAAGTGTTATAAATACAAGTTCAATCTTTCCATCAATACACATCTGTTGTGAATTATAAAAACAGAGGAAGAAAGAGGAGGAGAGAGAGGTGTTAAAGACAGAAAGGGAAAGAGGTAAACACATAGGAGCAGGGAAGGCAGCACATGATTAATGAATCACAGTGCTACATAAATGTTCTCTTAGTTCATCACAATTACATAACCATTGGGCCGACTAGAGACACTGTTATCTTAAAAGACTACTGCATCTATCTGTATTTCAATGTAAAGCATCTCTTTAATAATACTTCCTGTTGTCCAGACCAAGTGACCTCTCACCTCTGATCATGCTGTGTCCTCTATGTAGCCAGTTCAGATGCAGGAGGGGTTCACCTAAACAGCTGATATAACCTATAGGATTCAGGGAGAAGAGGAGAGAGGGATGAAGTGAAGGAGAGAGACTGTTATTGAGAAAATAAGGTAGTTAAAACTGACCCTGTGTTCAACAGGAATCTGTGTGAGGCCTCACCTGGTGTCCACACCACACTAAGTGGCTGCAGAGTACTTTATGCTGAAAAACATGAACGAACCCACAAGGACAAACAATATAGCGTAGTTATAGAAATAATTAAGAAGTGTCTTACTATTCTCCATAGTTGGCCCTCTTGCCTATTCTTTGAGGATGGAAGGAGCCACAGTTATACACCTGAACCTGCTTACTACACAACACAATCCAACAATCAGATTGATACATGAGTGTGTAGTTGTGGGTTATTGGGTGTGTAATTGTTCTACATGTTTTTCAAAATGGGTGATTTAAAATAGCCTGTTTTGTTTTTGGCACAGACATCACACCCTTACCTAAACAGCACCCTCACCTGAGAAGTAGAAATCAAAGGGAGAGAAACTGGGAATGGAATAACTGCAGTTGACATAGCTAAGTAAATGGAAGAATACTCTTATTGCAACGTGAATGGCTCTTAAAAGAGCCTTTGGTTGTGCATAGTGTAGTCTATGGTGTTGCCAGGGAACAGCACCCTCTTTGAAGAAGTAGGTGAAGATCTCCTGCACACGGATTGCCTCTCTTGCTGCATTGTTGGACCCAATCCTTGAAACATCCTGCAGAACAGCAGACTCCTCCTCTGGGACACAGCGGCGAGCTGCAGATCCCCTCCTGGTCCTTGTGTCCATCATGAAGTTACGCAGGACAAAGGTAGCCTTCACACACCTGAATTCCTCCAGGAGGCAGTCACAGATGACCCTGGTCACCCAAGCTTGTAGTGCCCTACTCGTTAACTGTAGGCAACTGTTATGAAGGAATCTCCAGTTTGCTTATTTATATTCAGTGGCCTGACTGCATCCAGACTGTCAAAGGTCCGTCCTGGTAGATCTGAACCTAATGCAGTTTGGAGTGATCAGATGACAGAAGTCACATTTAGGTGCCAGGTGTAACTGAGGCTGTAGATGCTCCATATTCACTACTTTGAGTGTTGTATGTAAATCAAATCAAATTGTATTTGTCACATACACATGGTTAGCAGATGTTAATGCAGGTGTAGTGAGTTTTAAGATTCTATTGAAAGAAAAATTATTTTATATTATTATTTAGGAATAGGTGTTTTTTCTTGTTTTTAATTGTTGACAGCCAGAAGACACCATGTTTATATTGTAGAAGCATTGTAGTTGTTTATAATGTGAAATGGAAGTTGTTTTCTGTTGGTGGTGAGCAACCATGTCCAACAAAAATATAGGATATATTTGTTGTCTTAAGGGGGAAGGTGCTACAGGCTTTGGTCTTTCCAGTTATGTTTTGAGGTTGGACTTTAGCACGTATAGCTCGTGAGCACGAAGGGTGCACTGATTGGTGCCACCTCGTTAGTCAGTATGTGTTTCACCTGAGCTGGTCCAGGTTCTATTTAAGAGTGTCTGGCCCAGTGCTCCAGTTGTCTTGATAGATGTGGAGAGTCAACACCTTTAGTTGAGCTACCTTTTTGGTTTACTTCCTGTTTTTAACTTTTTCTTGTTTTTTGGAAGAGGTTGGAGAGCCAGGTGTGCTATTCTCCTTGCGGAGATGGCGCAGGAAAAAGCGTCACGGTCGGTTCCAGCAGTTGGGCTGGCCAATACGGTGCGTTTTTCTTGGAGGGAAAGAGAGATGGAGCCTTGGGGGAGAGAAACCTTTGCGAGGACCATTCTGATGGGGCATCTGAAGTTGAAGGTGAAAGATGTCCTCTGCCTTCAGGGGAATCTGGTGGAGAAAGGGTTTGATGTGACTGTACATTTGGAAGAACAGCACGACGAGATTATGAAGATGGTGAGGGAAGGGAAAGAAGAAGGACCCCTGTGCCATTACACGGTGACCAGCCTGGCAAGGAACAACTTCAGGGTGGTCACCGTAACCATGTACAATCCGCATGTGAAGGATGAAGAGGTGAGGGCCTTTCTGGGGAGATATATGGACAATGTCTCCTCAGCGAGGTACCTCAGGGACTCCCTGGGTTTCTGGAACGGAAAGAGAGGTTTCCAGGCGTTACTCAGGGAGTCCCCGAAGAGTGTGGATGGCTACCTCCATCCTCCGGCAATGTTCTCCCTGGGGGCTGACAGGGGAACACTCTACTATGCACGTCAGCCCCCGTTCTGCAGGCGTTGTATGGCCTACGGTCATACCCTGGCCTCGTGTAGTAACAAGAAATGTCGGTTTTGTGGGTCGGAAGAGCACGAGGCCAGGGAGTGTGACGTGCCCAAGGCTTGCCACGGGTGTGGCTCCAGAGAACACCTGTGGCGTGATTGCCCGGCTCGTCACAGGTCATACGCGTCTGCAGCTGGGTGGGGAGCGGGGGATGGGGGGAGAAAAGAAAGGACGCGTGCGGATTGTACGGATGGCACAGGGGAAAGGACGGAGAAGGACGAAGAAGGGAAGAAGGAAGAGGCGAAAAGAAAGAGAGAAGATGGAAAGAAGGAAAAAGAAGGAGAGATTAAAAAGAAGGTGGAAGAACGTGGAGGAGAAGAGAAGGGGACAGTGGTACGAGAAGGAGTGGAAGAGGGAACGGGGACAGTGACGGAGGAGGTGGGAGGGGAGGGGGTGGGAGGGGGGGAGATGGGAAGGAGTGGGGGGACAACCTGCCAGGCTTCCTCGAGGTCGAAATGAGGGATTTGGTGGAGGAGTTAGCGGGGATGGGGCGTTGTGTCTCCCCGCTACCTCCTTCACCAAAGAAGAAAGGGATGAAGAGGGGGAGCTTGGCAGGAAGTGAGAGGGAGGGGGTGTGGAGGGGGAGGGGGGCTAAGAGAGTGGCGGGGGGGGGGAGGGTAATTTGTCCTCCCGGTTTGCCTCAGCCCCTTGCATTTTAGTGGAGGACTCCAGTGAGGGGTCGGTGGGCTGTTTGCTAGAGGGATCCCAACTCCTGTTTGAGGAGATGGGGTCCCCTACATGCAGCCCCGAGGCAAACAGGGAGGGGGGGATGGTGGGTGGGGAGGGAGGACCCAACACACTCCCTGGGTCATGGGTTGGGATGGAGGACGGGGGGGCGTCAGGAGAGGAGAGGACGTCCCCGCCGGTGGAGATGGACCAGGGGAGCATCGGGTGAGTCTCCTGTTTTTTCTTTGGTTTTTAAGGGTTTTATTTGTTAATATTTAAATGAATAGTTCTGTTTCTTTTTTTAGTCTAAATGTTAGGGGTTTAAGGAATAATGTTAAAAGGAGGGTGGTTTTTTGTTATTTAGAGGGTGTGGGGTTTGATTTCTGTTTTTTACAGGAGGTTCACCTGAGGGATGGTGGGGATGTGTGTAGATTTAAGAGTGAGTGGGATAAGGGGGAATCTTTTTGGGGCATAGGAGGGGTGCACTCAACAGGAGTAGGGATTTTGTGTGGGCATAGAGAGGTTAAAATAGAGAACACTTTTGTAATAATGCAGGGTAGAGTTTTGGGGATAGATGTTAAGTATAGAGAAGCTAGATATAGGTTAATTGGGGTGTATGGGCCACAGGTGGCGGCAGACAGGAGGGAGATGGTGGACTGTCTGGCGCCCCTGTGTGTTACAAACAGGCACTTGGTGATAGGAGGAGACTTTAATATAGATTTAGGGGTAGGCGGTGATAGCAGTGCAGGTGCCATCTCTGGGCTAATGGCTTGCCATGGTCTGGTTGATGGTGGCCTGCACACTACTCCGGCAATGGTCGGTCTACATGGCGCAACTCCAGGGGGGTTGCGCGGAGGCTCGACTACATTTTTGTATCCAGGTCTTTGGGTCAGTTGTCTGGGCGGCTGTTGCCTGTTTTCTTCACGGATCACGACGGGGTGTTCCTGCAGGTGGGGTCGCCAGTCTGCCTCTTCGGTAGGGGGTACTGGAAGTTAGATCGGGATATACTGGAGGAGCAGGCTTTCGTTGACGCATTTTTTGTTTCTTTCGGAGGCTTGACGGCCTCCGGTCCATGTGCGAGGGGGTGTTAGAGTGGTGGGATTTAGTTAAGGGGAGGATAAGGGCTTTTATAATAGGATATTGTAGAAGGAAAAAAAGGGAGGAAAGGAGGGAGGTGGATCGTATCCAAAGGTTAATTGAACTCGAGTACGAGGCAGGCAACCTCGGCGGGTCGATTGACTGGGAGAGATTCGCAGCCCTAAAGGCGCAGCTCAGGGAGCTGCAGGAGCAGAAGGCTCGAGCTTTCCTGGAGCGTGCGCATAGTGGCTTTCTAGAACATAATGAGACTTGTTCCGCTATGTTCTTTAAGTCGGTTAGGGCCAGGCAGAGTAGGAAGGTAATGCATGGCGTTAGAAAAGAAGATGGTAGTATAGTTAGAAAACCAGAGGAAATGGTCAGGGAGACAACTGATCATTTCCGAGGGTTTTTTAAAGAAAGGGAGATAGATGTAGAGCAGGGAAACGTGTTTTTAGAACACTTGTCCCGGCGGTTGCCGGAGGACATTAGAGACGTGATGGAGGCCCAGATCTCACTAGAAGAGGTTGAGAGCGCTCTTAGGAGGATGGGAAAAGGGAAGGTGCCTGGGATGGATGGGCTGCCGGCTGAGTTTTACCTTAAGTTTTGGGGTATACTTGGTCCAGTGGTCCTCGAAGTCTTGAAGGCCATCATTGAGACGGGGGTCCCGGGGGGTATCAATGGCTGTTGGTGTGCTGTCACTTCTTTATAAGAAGGGGAAGCAACTGACCTTGGCAACTGGCGGCCGTTGACCATGCTGTGTGTAGACTACAAGATTCTTGCAAAGGTTTTAGCAGACCGGTTGCGCACAGCCCTTCCCTACGTCGTCCATGAGGATCAGACGTGCGGGGTAGAGGGCCGCTCAATAAGATGGAACCTACAGTTGATCAGGGACTCCATCGCCTGGGTTGAAGATAGAGGGCTGCCTTTAATGGTAGCAGCGCTAGATCAGGCGAAAGCCTTTGATCGCGTGAATAGATCTTTTCTATTCAGGGTGTTAGGTAGATTAGGATTTGGGGAGAAGTTTATCGGATGGATCCGTACATTATATGTCGGAGCGGGGTGTCGAGTTAGTGTAAATAGTCACTTAGGTGACGTTTTTGACCTCTCGTCTGGGGTCAGGCAGGGATGCCCACTCGGCCCTCCTCTTCGTACTGTACATGGAGCCTCTGGGGGCTGCCATTAGGGCAGACACAGGGGTGGAGGGCTTGTTGATCCCTGGGAGCGGTGGGCTGTGTGTTAAGATGACGCAGTACGCCGACGACACTTCTTTGCTGTTATGTAAGGACTCGTGCCTGACAAGGTCCCTTGCCATCATTGGGGATTTCACCCAAGCGTCGGGGGCAGTTCTGAATCATGCAAAATCTTCCGTTAAGTATTTCGGAAGATGGCGCGGTAGGACGGATGTGCCCGGGGGGTTATCTCTCTGTGAAGGGGCCCTGAGGATTCTCGGGGTCCATTTTGAGACCTCTGGCTCAGCGACGCTAAACTGGAACATGCGTATCGCAGTGGTACAGAGGAAGCTAGCAATGTGGAAGGCTAGGTATTTGTCTTTTATGGGCAAAGTCCTGGTCCTAAAGGTGGATGTGTTGCCGTCTCTTCTGTATTTGGCATACATCTACCCATTGCCGGCTTGTCTGAGGAGGCCTCTAGTGAGGCTTGTATTTCAGTTTATGTGGAGTGGCAGGTGCGAGTGGGTCGCCAGGGCACGCATGATCTGTCCCATCGGGGAGGGAGGTAGGGGGGTACCACATTTCCCCCTCAAGCTGGACTCAATTTTTGTTTCTTTCTTGTTAGCGGAGCTTGCACAGCCAGTGATACACCCGTCCGGTTACCTCCTGCGGGTGTTCTTCTCGTACCAGGCGAGAAGCGTAATGGTGTGGTCTAACGCGGGTCCTCGGGCGGAACAGCTGCCGTGGCACTTTGGCCATGCGGCAAAGTGGCTGCGTGCGCACCCCGAGGTTGAAGTTGCCCGAGTAGGTTTGGATCACAGGCACCTGTACGAAGAGGTCAGGCAGGCAGGGAGTCCTGTGCCTGTAGCGGGCATCTCGTCAGTGGTCTGGGAGGGAGTGCAGGCGCGGGGCCTGGACAACGGGCTCAAGGACCTGAATTGGTTGGGCCTCCATAAGTGCTTGCCGGTATTTTCCATTTTGTACCGGTATAGTGTGGTGCGATCCCCCACCTGTCCAAGATCTGCTTGTGGCCGGGAGGAGACTGTGCGCCATGCCTTCTGGGACTGTGCCTTTGCCGGACTAGTCTGGGCTAGGGCACGGGTGATGCTAGGTGTGGTTAGGAGGGATTTTGTTTTGACATGGGCTAGGCTAGAGAGAGGCGTAGGGAGAGCAAAGGGAACGGATAGGGACAGGTTTCTGCTCTGGCTTCTCATGAGTCTCTTTAAAAAGGGACTGTGGGAAGCCAGGCAGAATTTAGGCAAGACAGGGAGAGATTGGGGGTGGAAGGGATAGTGAGAAGGGTGGAAGGTGATTTGAGGGGGAGGATGAAGAGGGAGGAGAGGAAGTGGGGGAAGCATGCGGCACGGGAGAGGTGGAAAGGGGGTTTAGGGCTGGGAGTGTTAGAGTGAGTTTGGTAAGGGGATAGATTAGGGAAGGGGAGATAGGGAAAGGGTTAGGTATTGGTTAGGTATGACGGGGAGGGACGATGCTCCCCTGAGGTTTGTTTTTGTTTGATGTTTTTGTAAATAGAATTAATTAAGAATGAATGAGAATTATGATTTTGTAATAGTATGAATGGTATTGATGGTAATAAATTATTTTAACCACCTTTTTGGTTTACTTCCTGTTTTTAACTTTTTCTTGTTTTTTGGAAGAGGTTGGAGAGCCAGGTGTGCTATTCTCCTTGCGGAGATGGCGCAGGAAAAAGCGTCACGGTCGGTTCCAGCAGTTGGGCTGGCCAATACGGTGCGTTTTTCTTGGAGGGAAAGAGAGATGGAGCCTTGGGGGAGAGAAACCTTTGCGAGGACCATTCTGATGGGGCATCTGAAGTTGAAGGTGAAAGATGTCCTCTGCCTTCAGGGGAATCTGGTGGAGAAAGGGTTTGATGTGACTGTACATTTGGAAGAACAGCACGACGAGATTATGAAGATGGTGAGGGAAGGGAAAGAAGAAGGACCCCTGTGCCATTACACGGTGACCAGCCTGGCAAGGAACAACTTCAGGGTGGTCACCGTAACCATGTACAATCCGCATGTGAAGGATGAAGAGGTGAGGGCCTTTCTGGGGAGATATATGGACAATGTCTCCTCAGCGAGGTACCTCAGGAACTCCCTGGGTTTCTGGAACGGAAAGAGAGGTTTCCAGGCGTTACTCAGGGAGTCCCCGAAGAGTGTGGATGGCTACCTCCATCCTCCGGCGATGTTCTCCCTGGGGGCTGACAGGGGAACACTCTACTATGCACGTCAGCCCCCGTTCTGCAGGCGTTGTATGGCCTACGGCCATACCCTGGCCTCGTGCAGTAACAAGAAATGTCGGTTTTGTGGGTCGGAAGAGCACGAGGCCAGGGAGTGTAACGAGCCCAAGGCTTGCCACGGGTGTGGCTCAAGAGCACACCTGTGGCGTGATTGCCCGGCTCGTCACAGGTCATACGCGTCTGCAGCTGGGGGGGAGCGGGGGGAGAAAAGAAAGCACGCGTGCGGATTGTACGGAAGGCACAGGGGAAAGGACGGAGAAGGCCGAAGAAGGGAAGAAGGAAGAGGCGAAAAGAAAGAGGAGAGAAGATGCAAAGAAGGAAAAAGAAGGAGAGATTAAAAAGAAGGTGGAAGAACGTGGAGGAGCAGAGAAGAGGGAGAAGGGGACAGTGGTACGAGAAGGAGTGGAAGAGGGAACGGGGACAGTGACGGAGAAGGAGGGAGGAGTGGATGTGGGAGGGGGGGATGGGGGGAAGGAGTGGGGGGACAGCCTGCCAGGCTTCCTCCTTCACCAAAGAAGAAAGAGATGAAGAGGGGGAGCCTGGCAGGAAGTGAGAGGGAGGGGGGTGTGGATGGGGAGGGGGGGCTAAGAGAGTGGCGGGGGGGAGGGGATTTTGTCCTCCCGGTTTGCCTCAGCCCCTTGCATTTTAGTGGATGACTCCAGTGAGGGGTCGGTGGGCTGTTTGTTAGAGGGATCCCAACTCCTGTTTGAGGAGATGGGGTCCCCTACATGCAGCCCCGAGGCAAACAGGGAGGGGGGGATGGTGGGTGGGGAGGGAGGACCCAACACACTGCCTGGGTCATGGGTTGGGATGGAGGACGGGGGGGGGGGGGCGTCAGGAGACGAGAGGACGTCCCCGCAGGTGGAGATGGACCAGGGGAGCATCGGGTGAGTCTCCTGTTTTTTCTTTGGTTTTTTATTTTTTTATTTGTTGTTAATAATTAAATGAATAGTTCTGTTTCTTTTTTTAGTCTAAATGTTAGGGGGTTAAGGAATAATGTTAAAAGGAGGGCGGTTTTTTGTTATTTAGAGGGTGTGGGGTTTGATTTCTGTTTTTTACAGGAGGTTCACCTGAGGGATGGTGGGGAAGTGTGTAGATTTAAGAGGGAGTGGGATAAGGGAGAATCTTTTTGGGGCATAGGAGGGGTGCACTCAACAGGAGTAGGGATTTTGTGTGGGCATAGAGAGGTTAAAATAGAGAACACTTTTGTAATAATGCAGGGTAGAGTTTTGGGGATAGATGTTAAGTTTAGAGAAGCTAGATATAGGTTAATTGGGGTGTATGGGCCACAGGTGGCGGCAGACAGGAGGGAGATGGTGGACTGTCTGGCGCCCCTGTGTGTTACAAACAGGCACTTGGTGATAGGAGGAGACTTTGATATAGATTTAGGGGTAGGCGGTGATTGCAGTGCAGGTGCCATCTCTGGGCTAATGGCTTACCATGGTCTGGTTGATGGTGGCCTGCACACTACTCCGGCAATGGTCGGTCCTACATGGCGCAACTCCAGGGGGGTTGCGCGGAGGCTCGACTACAATTTTGTATCCGGGTCTTTGGGTCAGTTGTCTGGGCGGCTGGTGCCTGTTTTCTTCACGGATCACGACGGGGTGTTCCTGCAGGTGGGGTCGCCAGTCTGCCTCTTCGGTAGGGGGTACTGGAAGTTAGATCGGGATATACTGGAGGAGCAGGCTTTCGTTGACGCATTTTTTTGTTTCTTTCGGAGGCTTGACGGCCTCCGGTCCATGTGCGAGGGGGTGTTAGAGTGGTGGGATTTAGTTAAGGTGAGGATTAGGGCTTTTATAATAGGATATTGTAGAAGGAAAAAAAGGGAGGAAAGGAGGGAGGTGGATCGTATCCAAAGGTTAATTGAACTTGAGTACGAGGCAGGTAACCTCGGCGGGTCGATTGACTGGGAGAGATCTGCAACCCTAAAGGCGCAGCTCAGGGAGCTGCAGGAGCAGAAGGCTCAAGCTTTCCTGGAGCGTGCGCATAGTGGCTTTCTAGAACATAATGAGACTTGTTCCGCTATGTTCTTTAAGTCGGTTAGGGCCAGGCAGAGTAGGAAGGTAATGCATGGCGTTAGAAAAGAAGATGGTAGTATAGTTAGAAAACCAGAGGAAATGGTCAGGGAGACAACTGATCATTTCCGAGGGTTTTTTAAAGAAAGGGAGATAGATGTAGAGCAGGGAAACGTGTTTTTAGAACACTTGTCCCGGCGGCTGCCGGAGGACATTAGAGACGTGATGGAGGCCCAGATCTCACTAGAAGAGGTTGAGAGCGCTCTTAGGAGGATGGGAAAAGGGAAGGTGCCTGGGATGGATGGGCTGCCGGCTGAGTTTTACCTCAAGTTTTGGGGTATACTTGGACCAGTGGTTCTCTAAGTCTTGAAGGCCATCCTTGAGACGGGGGTCCCGGGGGGATCAATGGCTGTTGGTGTGCTGTCACTTCTTTATAAGAAGGGGGAAGCAACTGACCTTGGCAACTGTCGGCCTTTGACCATGCTGTGCGTAGATTACAAGATTCTTGCTAAGGTTTTAGCAGACCGGTTGCGCACAGCCCTTCCCTACGTCGTCCACGAGGATCAGATGTGCGGGGTAGAGGGCCGCTCTATAAGATGGAACCTACAGTTGATCAGGGATTCCATCGCTTGGGTTGAAGATAGAGGGCTGCCTTTAATGGTAGCAGCGCTAGATCAGGCGAAAGCTTTTGATCGCGTGAATAGATCTTTTCTATTCAGGGTGTTAGGTAGATTAGGATTTGGGGAGAAGTTTATAGGATGGATTCGTACATTATATGTCGGAGCGGGGTGTCGAGTTAGTGTAAATAGTCATTTAGGTGACGTTTTTGACCTCTCGTCTGGGGTCAGGCAGGGATGCCCACTCTCGACTCTCCTCTTCGTTTTGTACATGGAGCCTCTGGGGGCTGCCATTAGGGCAGACACAGGGGTGGAAGGCTTGTTGATCCCTGGAAGTGGTGGGCTGCGTGTTAAGATGACGCAGTACGCCGACGACACTTCCTTGCTGTTGTGCAAGGACTCGTGCCTGACATGGTTCCTTGCCATCTTTGGCGCGGTAGAACGGATGTGCCTGAGGGATTATCTCTCTGCGAAGGGGCCCTGAGGATTCTCTGGATTCATTTTGAGACCTCCGGCTCAGCGGCGCTGAACTGGAACATGCGTATCGCAGTGGTACAGAGGTAGCTAGCAATGTGGAAGGCTAGGTATTTGTCTTTTATGGGCAAAGTCCTGGTCCTAAAGGTGGATGTGTTGCCGTCTCTTTTGTATTTGGCATACATCTACCCATTGCCGGCTTGTCTGAGGAGGCCTCTAGTGAGGCTTGTGTTTCAGTTTATGTGGAGTGGCAGGAGCGGGTGGGTCGCCAGGGCACGCATGATCTGTCCCATCGGGGAGGGAGGTAGGGGGGTACCACATTTCCCCCTCAAGCTGGACTCAATTTTTGTTTCTTTCTTGTTAGCGGAGCTTGCTCAGCCAATGATACACCCGTCCGGTTACCTCCTGCGGGTGTTCTTCTCGTACCAGGCGAGAAGCGTAATGGTGTGGTCTAATGCGGGTCCTCGGGCGGAACAGCTGCCGTGGCACTTTGGCCATGCGGCAAAGTGACTGCGTGCGCACCCCGAGGTTGAAGTTGCCCGAGTAGGTTTAGATCACAGGCCCCTGTACGAAGAGGTCAGGCAGGCAGGGAGTCCTGCGCCTGTAGCGGGCATCTCGTCAGTGGTCTGGGAGGGAGTGCAGGCGCGGGGCCTGGACAACAGGCTCAAGGACCTGAATAGGTTGGGCCTCCATAAGTGCTTGCCGGTACTTTACATCTTGTACCGGTATAGTGTGGTGCGATCCCCCACCTGTCCAAGATCCGCTTGTGGCAGGGAGGAGACTGTGCGCCATGCCTTCTGGGACTGTGCCTGTGCCGGACTAGTATGGGCTAGGGCACGGGTGATGCTAGGTGTGGTTAGGAGGGATTTTGTTTTGACATGGGCTAGGCTAGAGAGAGGCGTAGGGAGAGCAAAGGGAACGGATAGGGACAGGTTTCTGCTCTGGCTTCTCATGAGTCTCTTTAAAAAAGGGACTGTGGGAAGCCAGGCAGAATTTAGTCAAGACAGGGAGAGATTGGGGGGGAGGGATAGTGAGAAGAGTGGAAGGTGATTTGAGGGGGAGGATGAAGAGGGAGGAGAGGAAGTGGGGGAAGCATGCGGCACGGGAGAGGTGGAAAGGGGGTTTAGGGCTGGGAGTGTTAGAGTGAGTTTGGAAGGGGATAGATTAGGGAAGGGGAGATAGGGAAAGGGTTAGGTATTGGTTAGGTATGACGGGGAGGGACGATGCTCCCCTGAGGTTTGTTTTTGTTTGATGTTTTTGTAAATAGAATTAATTAAGAATGAATGAGAATTATGATTTTGTAATAGTATGAATGGTATTATTGACTGTAATAAATTATTTTAACCACCTTTCTGGTTTACTTCCTGTCTTTAAGCTTGGTGTGGGTTTTTCTTTTGTTTTCCTCTTAGGCATGTTTAGTGGGTCTCATGGTGGGTGTCTTTTTGGTCCCAGTTGTTGTTACTGGTCAATTTTCAGTCGACACCCTCAGTGTCTTTCAGAACCCCTCCTAAAAAAACAAGCTAATATTTTTGGGTTGGATATTGCATCCAAATAATATTTTAATCAATGGCATTTCCTAAGAATGCTCATTAGTCTTTCAGTTATTATTGTTTGTGTACTAAATATTTCTGTTTATTTTCATTGTTTTTCCTGTGAACCCGTTGGTTTGTATCCGTGTCTGAAATGTGCTGTATAAATAAAGCTTGATTGGATTTGAACATATTATAACACAAATGAACCCAATGACTGGCAATCAACAGACTAGCAAAACCAATGAACAAATATGTGCAAAAGCAAAACATATCTTATTATGATAAAACAGTGTATCTCCCAATATGTTAATATCTCCCAGTTAAAATAGTGCATGGTATGTAAGTTTAGTATCACTTTTCTTTTTTTGTTGAAACTGAAATGTTTTGAAATCAACAATATGTCAAAGGATTCAACTTTCTGTAAACTGAAACAAACAATTCGATCAAACAGATCAATCCCACTTTTCCAGCCTGCTGAAGGCGTGGTGGAGTGGTAAACACCACCCCCGGCTCTACCAAGGGCTTCAGGTGGTCTCCCACAGATCTGCTTATGTCTTGTTCTGTGGCCTTGCTGTTCCATTTCTTGACTGCCCCTGTAACACAGAAACACATTTAGTCATATTATATAGATGCACAATCGAGAGCATCCTGGCGGGCTGTATCACCGCCTGGTATGGCAACTGCTCACAACCGTAAGGCTCTCCAGAGGGTAGTGAGGTCTGCACAACGCATCACCAGGGGCAAACTTCCTGCCCTCCAGGACACCTACACCACCCGATGTCACAGGAAGGCCATAAAGATCATCAAGGACAACAACCACCCGAGCCACTGCCTGTTCACCCCGCTATCATCCAGAAGGCGAGGTCAGTACAGGTGCATCAAAGCTGGGACCGAGAGACTGAAAAACAGCTTTTATGTCAAGGCCATCAGACTGTTAAACAGCCACCACTAACATTGAGTGGCTGCTGCCAACACACTGACTCAACTCCAGTCACTTTAATAATGGGAATTGATGTAAAATATATCACAAGCCACTTTAAACAATGCTACTTAATATAACGTTTACATACCCTACATTATTCATCTCATATGTATATGTATATACTGTACTCTATATCATCTACTGCATCTTTATGTAATAAATGTATCACTAGCATCTCACATGTATATACTGTACTCGATAACATCTACTGCATCTTGCCTATGCCGCTCTGTAGCATCACTCATTCATTTATCTTTAAGTACATATTCTTTATCCCTTTATACTTGTGAGTATAAGGTAGTAGTTTCGGAACTGTTAGCTAGATTACTCGTTGGTTATTACTGCATTGTCGGAACTAGAAGCACAAGCATTTCGCTACACTCTCATTAACATCTGCTAACCATGTGTATGTGACAAATAACATTTGATTTGATTTTGATTGTTGGATTGTGTTGTGCAGTAAGCAGGTTCAGGTTCATAACTGTGGCTCCTTCCACCTTCGAAGAATAGGCAAGAGGGCCAACCATGGAGAATAGTAAGACACTTCATTATTTCTATAACTATAATGTATTGTTTGTCCTTGTGGGTTTGTTCATGTTTTTCAGCATAAAGTACCCTGCAGCCACTTAGTGTGGTGTGGACACCAGGTGAGGCCTCACACAGATTCCTGTTGAACACAGGGTCAGTTTTAACTACCTTATTTTCTCAATAACAGTCTCTCTCCTTTCACTTCATCCCTCTCTCCCCTTCTCCCTAAATCCTCTAGGTTATATCAGCTGTGTCGGTGAACCCCTCCTGCAACTGAACTGGCTACATAGAGGACACAGCATGATCAGAGGTGAGAGGTCACTTGGTCTGGACAACAGGAAGTATTATTAAAGAGATGCTTTACATTGAAATACAGATAGATGCAGTAGTCCCAGAGTTAATGATCCCAGGTCAGTTTATATTATACAGGAAGTATTATTAAAGAGATGCTTTACATTGAAATACAGATAGATGCAGTAGTCCCAGAGTTAATGATCCCAGGTCAGTTTATATTATACAGGAAGTATTATTAAAGAGATGCTTTACATTGAAATACAGATAGATGCAGTAGTCCCAGAGTTAATGATCCCAGGTCAGTTTTGCATTTCACCTCCTGATTGATGATTAACAATGTTAGATTAAAAAATAAATACACAAGGCTTAAACATGCTCACTCTCTCCATCTGACTCTCGTCTGCAGGTATGTTTTGATGTGAGAGGATGCCAACCCCCAGTCCCATCATTGCCACCTCACCTGCTTTTAAGATAACAGTTGGCCAAATGGTGATGTAATTGTGATGAACTGAGAGAACATTTATGTAGCACTGTGATTCATTAATCATGTGCTGCCTTCCCTGCTCCTATGTGTTTACCTCTTTCCCTTTCTGTCTTTAACACCTCTCTCTCCTCCTCTTTCTTCCTCTGTTTTTATAATTCACAACATATGTGCATTGATGGACAGATTGAACTTGTATTTATAACACTTGGATAATGAGCTTTTCAATAAAGCGTTTCACATTCTCTACTGGTTGCAATGAAGTGTAATGTGATGAAATACTCCACCTATCCTGTGTTTATCAGATCAGTGCAGAAGAAGGGCATTAATGTTGAGATGAACCAGTGTTAAGAGTATTTACATGATGCATAGGAAGTGTAGTGTAGTGTTAAAAAAAAATATATTTCTGTATATATGAATTAACTAGTTAAATCCTGTTTCTAGACTATTAGTTACAATGTGTAACCATTGATGTCCCAGGACCAAGATTGGTAAACACTGTTAAAGTGTATAATTGTAATACATACATGCAGACACGGCGTCATTCAAAGACAGGAATTTGATCACCTCAAAGACATTCATACCTAAACTGCACATTAATTTGCCAAGGTAGAGTACATGATCAGTGAATATATTAAATGTACAGTCTACAATGTGGGGATCTCATGCATGGTAATAACTACATGTATATTTGACTTGAATCCTTGGCAAAACATAATATTATATTCTACTCAATCCATAGGCTTCATTAATGTCATTCAGGCTGTTTTGAAGTTGATACAACTGGCTATGATAGTTGAGGTTCATAGCTAGGTTCTGAACTAATATGTATACCAAACATTTGGGTCCATACACAGATCGACAGCTAGCTACATATCCATGGACATACAGGGATTTTAATCATCCACTGCACAGTCATCCACTGCACAATAACACACGTCATTTCATCTATCTGCATGGCAAATACAAATTTGTACATTCAATTTGCAGTAAATTATTCAGCCAGCTAGATTCTACACATCCACTTTTTCACAAAACGACCGCCTGGTTTGTGGGTTGTTTAAGGTGTCCCTAAAACAACCAGAATGACAATTTCAAACTCATGTCACAACACCTATAAAACTAGCCCAGCTAGCTGGCTAAATCACGATTTACGTAAATTAACTATGATTTAAAAAAAAGCATAATCGTTTGTCTCTCCATTAACTAACATTCCTGTCAACTGTACATGTTTTTTGCATGATTCATTATGACGTTAAAATCCCTTACATTTGCTTCCATCCTAGTATTTCTGTCCGCCACCTTTGCTGAAGAAAGTCCAACAGCCACGTGTGCAGCAGCAGCCTGCCCCGGGCCGTGTGCGGAACGGATAGGAAGTTTAAGATGTGATGGAACGGTTCACGAAAAAAAGAAATCACATAAAAATATATTGACTGATATTGATTTATTTAGGGGGGGATAATTAATATTTTAGCACTAGCGTCGTCTCTGATTCCTACCCTTTAACTTTTTGTCTGAAAATTAAATAACATCTGACTCAACTGCGTTACCCACTCCAGTCAGCAGATGGCGGTCTGGGAATTTATGGTTATGCTGTTGGTGTGACGTATAATCTAGTGGACGGAACGCTTTTTTCATCAGCAGCAACAGTGAGTCAGACACCTCGGTTGCTTGCTAGACAAACTAGCCGAACCAAAATAGCTCTTTCGACGCTTTCGTGTATATTAGACACTGTGTTTTAAACCCATTTCTATCGTCTAGTTAGTTATCCGATTTAATTTCATATTTACGGTGTTGTTGTTATTATTCAGCTAGCGGGGTGGTTCAGTTAGCATTAGCCTAGCTAACATCCCCGACCATGCGGTCACTAAGCTACTCTCCTTCTAATGAAGAGAAGGATATCACAGTAAAACAAGAAGTAGGGAGTGGGGCCTCTGCTGTGAAAGAAGAGGAGGACGCGTTCACAGTGAAAGAGGATGGTGTTACAGTGAAAGGAGAGGATGTAGTTTATGGCGTGAAAGAGGAGGGGGAGGAGATGACTGTTACATCGAAAAAGGAGGAGGAGGGAGAAGAGGAGGAACCTGGATATCTGGGCCCGGTTTCCCAAACGCATCGTGAGGCATCCAATGGTTCTAACGAAGAATTTAGCCTTAAGATGGTTTTGAAAAACCGTTCCCCGATTAACACTAGTAAGTACTGTCTTGACAACAGAGGCACAAACTCTGCAGTTGAACTGATGTTTGGTGTTAAGGCGGAAATCTGCAATTGCTTCATCCATATGTGACTTTTAAATTATTTATTTACAGCCATTGATTCTTGAAGAATATAACACCTGCCTCATGATCTGAATTCAAATGTTGTACCCCATCAGAAACAATGTAAATCAACACTGTATAGCAGTTAAGAACAAATTCTTCTTTTCAATAAAGGACTAGGAACAGTGGGTTAATTGCCTGTTCAGGGGCAGAACGACAGATTTGTACCTTGTCAGCTTGGGGATGTGAACTTGCAACCGGTTACTAGTCCAACGCTCTAACCACTAGGCTACCCTGCTGCCTCAACATGGTTAAAACTATAATGTTGATATCATGGATGTTCAGTCCTTGCATCCATAGGTCTGTCTTTAGTTACATTTATCCAAACCCATAATGATTTTATTACCAAAATAGTGGTGGAATAACAGATTTGTTATTGTTTGAACTGCAGATTGCTGGGTTGTGTGGGGTTTTTAAACAGCAAACAAAATGGCTGCCCAGAGACTTGGTTAACAGCTGAGGGATGGGGGAATGAGAAGTGTCACCACTCTCAAATTCATAGAGAACGATATTGTAGAAACCTTAACCCAACACCTAGCGACCTCGTCAAGAAGTTCAGACATCTTGGCTAACAGTTATAAGGTGTTGACTTGACAGTCACTGGACCCAGGTTTGAGTTCAGCTCGGGGCCTCACCCTGAATTCACTACACTATGAATACAAGAACTGGCCATCCATGAGATCATAATGATAATTTAACCAGGTGTCTAGGACAAACAGTGGGGCAAAAAAGTATTTAGTCAGCCACCAATACTTATTTTCCACCATAATTTGCAAATCAATTCATTAAAAATCCTACAATGTGATTTTCTGGATTTTTTTTTCTCTCATTTTGTCTGTCACAGTTGAAGTGTTCCTATGATGAAAATTACAGGCCTCTCATCTTTTTAAGTGGGAGAACTTGCACAATTGGTGGCTGACTAAATACTTTTTTGCCCCACAGTATGTCATGCAACAACAACCAAAGTGCTTCTTCGTTCATTACAGGTATATTTGTTGTTAGGTGAAGTTGTGGGCCAATTTGGCAAACAGTGTACAAACCCTCATTGTCAGGTTGATGGAAAAGCCAAAAAGCATTTTACTGGTTGAAGTGTTTTTTTGATTTGCGATGATGACACAAACATTATATTAAGCAGGACATTCAAACGATCCTTACAATTAAAATCCAAAGTGGTGTGAAATGCACTCATAAGCAACCTGGAAATGGAGGTTACTCCCCTGAGTTTTCCCTCATTCACATTCAGAATACATTGTGAAAAACTAAAATCTTTGCTCACCATTTTTGCTCCTGGCAGATATACTACATCCATAACTAGTGGTTTCCTCATTAGGATATATACTACATCTATAACTAGTGGTTTCCTCATTAGGAGATATACTACATCCTAATACCTGCAGCAAATGCCTCTACCCCGTCTTCTGGCTGGGCAGAGTACTTTAGGATTTTAGTTACTGAGGTGTAACAAGGGCCGAGCCGTGCGGCCCTACCAACCCTTCTATTTCTTCGTAATGGCCCTTCGCGTGAGTTGGGTTTGTTCCTTCGTTCACGTTGTCACTCCCTTATTTTCCGGTCTCGTATGAGGTCTTGGATAGATATACTCCTATTTAAATATTCTGAGTGTTATGGATTCCTCCTATATTTCCTTACCTTCAAGTTTCTTTACCTCTGTATATATCAATACCTAATAACTTCTTCTATTGGTTATTATGCTCGTCAGCTAGTAGTCACTTGGAAACTAGTATTGGTATATATTTTGACTCTCATAAAAATATATTATTGTCCACACAATGATTTTTATTTTATTTTACTAGGCAAGTCATTTAAGAACAAATTCTTATTTTCAATGATGGCCTAGGAACAGTGGGTTAACTGCCTGTTCAGGGGCAGAACGACTGATTTGTATCTTGTCAACACGGGGATTCGAACTTGCATCCTTTCGGTTACTAACCACTAGGCTACCCTGCCGCCCCAAATATTCTTTAGTGCAATCACTTTAACCTATAACCAGTGTCACTTTAATGCTCTTCGTTAATCTGGCCTAGTTGTCAAAGTTTCAAGCATTTATTAAAGTCACTCTGTTTTTTGTCTTATACACATTATTACAATTCAATGGTTATACAGTTTCCCAATACATCAATAATGCTCAATCAATCCTTAGTGCTTTAAGCTATGCCAGATAATATTGTAAAACTTTAAATGCGTTAACACTTCTAACAATATTGACTAAATAGCAAAAATAGTTCAATTACCTTAAATGCTCAGCCCCTTGGTCACTTTCCTGTAATTGGTATTCTCACAGCACTAACACTAGATTCCGAATTCCAATATCTTAATACACTTCCAACTCTGTGTATGGACTCAATATATTGTAACCGGTACTTGGCTGTGTCCTTGTATTGATAATCACATCTGTACTTGATGTCTCACTGTTTGACTGCCGCTTTGTCTGTGATCAAGAGGTGTCAAGACCCCTGTGTTTCAAATATTGTTCTAGTCTAACAAAAACGCGTATAGTACAATAGTAAATTTGCCTATGATGATTCTCCATATTAAGTCTGTCTCATATGTCAGTGATTATCATGCCTCTCTTATGATCTCTGTTCTCTTTATATACCTTTTTCAGGGGAAGTTTGCAAGTTTCTGGAGCTGTGGCTAAACCACACTTTCACACTGACACTGCCCTGCTGCTTGCACCGGCCGCTTACACGGACTGTAGATTGCTTACACTGAGTGCTTACTCGGGGACTGTAGATTGCTTACACTGAGTGCTGACTCGGGACTGTAGATTGCTTACACTGAGTGCTTTCTCAGGGACTGTAGATTGCTTACACTGAGTGCTGACTCGGGGACTGTAGATTGCTTACACTACTGAGTGCTTACACTGGGACAGTAGATTGCTTATTATGTCATCTTAGACCTGTGTCTAAATGGAAGCTTTTTATTCTAAATCTAGGTCATGCACTACTAACTCCCATTCTGCTGCTTCCGTGTTACTGTTGGCTGATTCTAATTAATGATACCAGCTGGTTGTTTCTACCACTTGAGGCGGCGTAGGTGGCATGTCAAGTGTCAGCTGGGAGAAGTCTATGATAGGTATCTCCCCTGCTTCCCCCTGTTGTCCAGTTTCTGCAGGTGTGGTCCATGGTTCCATGAGGTCCCGTGAATGCCCTGTGTTGCTGTCCCCATTGCTTGATGGAGTGAACAGATTCTTTTCATCTGTTGTCACACCAGATATACGACATCCATAACTAGTGGTTTCCTCATTAGCATGGAGGAGTTTATGCAATCAAATTGCCCTTGTGCCGCAATTTTAGAAAACACAAAGGGGGCCTGTATTGTAGACCAAAGGTCTTCTACCACACTGCTTAAGAGTTTCAACAACATGAATAACTTATTTCTAGTCTACAGTCTTACATGTTACTACTAATGTGTAAACAAGACAAAATATGACTTCTTGCTAATTTTAAGACAATCATTTTAACATTCATTACAGACATCAATTGTTGTACAACATCATGGCTATGCTGTTGGCATCAACTTTTACACTGGATTACCGCTGTTGTGGGCCTTTAATCATCTGACTTTGTTGTTCACACAGGAGAGAGACGTGACTATCGTGGATCCTCTGGGGAGCCTCAACAACCTCATGATGCTGAGGAGACAGAGAAGAGTCTCTCCAGATCAGAACACCTCAATAAACACCCGCAGAGACCCACAGGGAAGAGAACTCACTGCTGCTCTGACTGTGGGAAGAGATTCACATCATCAGGCATTAAAATTCATCAGAGAACACACACAGGAGAGAAATCTTATGGCTGTGGTCAATGTTGGAGGAGTTTTACAACATTAATCTCTCTGAAAGTACACCAGAGAACACACACAAGAGAGAAACGTTATAGCTGTGATCATTGTGGGAGGAGTTTTGTTTATGCTTGCCATCTGACTCAACACCAGAGAACACACACAGGAGAGAAATCTTATAGCTGTGATCAATGTGGGAAGAGATTTGCTACACCTGGCCACCTGACTCTACACCAGAGAACACACACAGGAGAGAATCCGTATCGCTGTGATGAATGTGGGAAGAGATTTGCTACATCTGGCCACCTGACTATTCACCAGAGAACACACACAGCAGAGAAACCTTATAACTGTGGTCAATGTGGGAGGAGTTTTCGTCGATCTGGAGATCTGACAGTGCACAAGAGAATACACACAGGAGAGAAACTTTATAGCTGTGATCAATGTGGGAAGAGATTTGCTACATCTGGCAACCTGACTCTACACCAGAGAACACACACAGGAGAGAAACCTTATAGCTGTGATCAATGTGGGAAGAGTTTTACTTCATCTGGCAATCTGACTCAACACCAAAGAACACACACAGGAGAGAAATCTTATAGCTGTGATCAATGTGGGAAGAGATTTAATCAGTCACACAGCCTGATATACCACCAGAGAATACACACAGGAGAGAAACCTTATAGCTGTGATCAGTGTGGGAAGAGATTTAATCAGTCACACAGCCTAATATACCACCAGAGAATACACACAGGAGAGAAACCTTATAGCTGTGATCAATGTGGGAGGAGTTTTAGTCGATCTGGAGATCTGACAGTGCACAAGAGAGTACACACAGGAGAGAAACCTTATAGCTGTGATCAATGTGGGAAGAGTTTTGTTCAAACTTGCCATCTGACTCAACACCGGAGAACACACACAGGAGAGAAACCTTATAGCTGTGATCAATGTGGGAAGAGATTTGCTACACCTGGCCACCTGACTCTACACCAGAGAACACACACAGGAGAGAATCCGTATAGCTGTGATCAATGTGGGAAGAGATTTGCTACATCTGGCCACCTGACTCTACACCAGAGAACACACTCAGGAGAGAAACCTTATAGCTGTGGTCAATGTGGGAAGAGATTTGCTTCATCTGGCAACCTGACTCGACACCAGAGAACACACACAGGAGAGAAACCTTTTTGCTGTGGTCAATGTGGGAGGAGTTTTAGTCGATCTGGAGATCTGACAGTGCACAAGAGAATACACACAGGAGAGAAACCTTATAGCTGTGATCAATGTGGGAAGAGTTTTGTTCAATCTGGCCATCTGACTCAACACCAGAGAACACACAGGATTGAAATCCCATAGCTGTGACCAGAGATAATCTGATTAAAGATCAAATATTAGAAAATACATACAAGAAGTAGTTGTTTCATGATTTCAATTAATTTATGTCACAATGTAGAATTTTTTTTAACATTGTAGTAAGAGTATTGTAATGATTTCACAATGTGGAAGCCTAAACGTGTGCCCACTTATGAATTGATATCAACATGTTATGGATATTAGAGTACTATTTATGTGATTTAACAAAAATTAACTAACAAAAAAAGAGATTGGATCAAATCAAATTTATTTATAAAGCCCTTCTTATATCAGCTGATATCTCAAAGTGCTGTACAGAAACCCAGCCTAAAACCCCATACAGCAAGCAATGCAGGTGTAGAAGCACGGTGGCTTGGAAAAACTCCCTAGAAAGGCCAAAACCTAGGAAGAAACCTAGAGAAGAACAAGGCTATGGGAGGTGGCCAGCCCTTTTCTGGCTGTGCCGGGTGGAGATTATAAGAACATGGCCAAGATGTTCATAAATGACCAGCATGGTCAAATAATAATAATCACAGTAGTTGTCGAGGGAGCAACAGATCAACACCTCAGGAGTAAATGTCAGTTGGCTTTTCATAGCCGATCATTAAGAGTATCTCTTCCATTCCTGCTGTCTCGAGAGAGTTGAAAACAGCAGGTTTGGGACAGGCAGCACATCCGGTGAACAGGTCAGGGTTCCATAGCCACAGGCAGAACAGTTGAAACTGGAGCAGCAACACGGCGAGGTGGACTGGGGACAGCAAGGAGTCATCGTCTCATGTAGTCCTGAGGCCTGGTCCTAGGGCTCAGGTCCTCCGAGAGTGAGAAAGAAAGAATTAGAGAGAGCATACTTAAATTCACACAGGACACCGGATAAGACAGGAGAAGTACTCCAGATGTATCAAACTGACCGTAGCCCCCTGACACATAAACTACTGCAGCATAAATACTGGAGGCTGAGACAGAAGCTCCGCAGTGAGGTGGAAAGTTATTACGGATATCGCAGGAGTTTCCTCTTGAAATCAGATATGTCCGTGGTAAGGAAAACTTGGTTGCTGATTATCTCTGGGGTGGGCAGTCAAAAAGATTTGTGTTTTGCGTTGAGCCAGTGTGTTTATTTGGAGTTTTATCTCTTATTCTTTTCCGTATTGAAACTGCACTGTTGGTTAGGGGCTCATAAGGAAGCATTTCACTGTTGTATTCGGTGCATGTGACTAATACAATTTGATCTGAGTTTTGTTTGGGCTCGTTCCAAGAGGACGAGAGTTCTAGAAGCTAGTGAGTTGTAGGATTCTATAGAAAGAAAAAGGAGAAAAAAATAACATGATTGTTTATTATTATTTAGGAATAGGTGTTTTTCTTGTTTTTAATTGTTGACAGCCAGTAGACACCATGTTTATATTGGTGAAGGTGAAGCATTGTAGTTGATTATAATGTGAAATGGAAGTTGTTTTCTGTTGGTGGTGAGCAAATGTGTCCAACAAAGATATAGGATATGTTTGTTGTCTTAAGAGGGAAGGTGATACAGGCTTTGGTTTTTCCATTTATGTTTTGAGGTTGGACTTTAGCACGTCTATCTCGTTAGCACGTAGGACGCACTGATTGGCGTCACCTCGTTAGTCAGTATGTGTTACACCTGTGCTGGCTTGTCCATCTCGTTAGTGAGAAGGTTTTTCACCTGAGCTGGTCCAGGTTCAATTTAAGAGTGTCTGGCCCAGTGCTCTTGGTAGATGTGACAAATCAACACCTTTAGTTGCACCACCGTTTTGGTTTGCTTCCTGTTTTTAAGTTTGTTGTGGGTTTTTCTTTTGTTTGCCTCTTCTTGGGCAGATTTAGTGGGTCTCATGGTGGGTGTCTTTTAGGTCCCAGTTGTTGTTACTAGTCAACTTTCAGTGAACACTGAGAGCAAAACTTCAACATTATGTTATTGTACTTTTATTGTATCAAATGGTTGTTTTATGCAACAGAATAGAGGGTTCTTAGAACTATTGTGTCTGTGTTCTACTGAGGGTGGGCCTCTGGGAGAAAACACTGACAGGAGATTTACAATGTCTTTTGGGTGATTAAAACCTAAAGAGACAGTACTCCAGATTATGAGTTAATGTTTCTGTTCTATATGTCACCAGGGAGAGATGACCCCAGGGCCAGACCCTGGTTTCTACACAGAGTACTGTTTTTACAGCAGATACTGTCTGCTGAGAATTATAAGTATCTTTCGTACAAATCTTAACCTTGTGACCCGTTCTATACATCTGTTGTTGGTCATGTAGGTTGAAAGGGGTGTATCTTAGCTATAAAAGACCTTTGTACTTTTGTCTCGTGGCTCTCAACGAATCATCTGGGGGTGATTTGTTGACCAGCCAATATTATTGTAGAGCACTCAATCGATTCACTTTATATGTGTGTGTTGTATTGACCTGCTCCCTTAAGTGAATAAACATTTAGTTTAAAAATAAATCTGACTTGTGATAATTTCTTTAATATCAAATGAGAATCTTGACTTGGTGACCGCTTTTGACGACCTGGGTAAATCGTCCTCAAGGGATCCCTCAAACTTGGAATCTCATGGAGACCACACTTCGGGAACGGAGCAGATGGACCCACCGAGATTCTATACACCTAGTTGTTTTTTAAAGTGAGTTTTTAGAAAATCCTTGTAGGCTCTGAGTGTGTATTCCTATGTGAGGGGGCACCTTGGAGGTGTAAACAGGGCCGAGTCAGGATCTGAGTGTGTACTCCTGTGTGAGGGTGTAAACAGGGCCCAGTCAGGAGGCTCGGAGTGTGTATTCCTATGCGAGGGGGCACCTTGGAGGCTTAAACCGGGCCGAGTCAGGACCTGAGTGTGTATTCCTGTGTGGAGGTGTAAACGGGGCCCAGTCAGGAGGCTTGGAGTATAAATGTATGAGTTTCATTATTCTAGGAACTAACCATGAGATAGAAATGTGAAAATATTCCTGCAGGTAAAAATATTGTTGAAAAACTAATTGATTAGGTATGTTTGGGAATAGCATTGTGTGACTGATATGAGAGTTGTGTGAATGTGGAAATGAGTCTTAATCTGACGTTTGGATAGTAACATATAGAAATATGCTTAGTCAGATTATTGAACCTTTGGGGTTCATTTTTTAACTCCCTGTCCACCCTCCCTCCATTATAAAAACATTATAATATTGACAATGTTGACTTAAATAATTAATTGTTTATTTAGTGGCACGACAAATGTGAATTAATATTTACAAAACAATTTACCCAACAATTTTTTTAAATGATGTACAATAAAAATAACAAAAACATACATTAAAAATGAATCATAGGTAAACTAACAACATTGCAGACTTGATAATAAATGCAGATTTTTCAGCTTTAGTGTGTATATCATATTCACTTAGTTATGTTAGGAAATTCCACATCTTTATGACCGGCCCTGGTAACTTCACCCAACTTCTCTTATTCCCAGAACACAGTAACTTAACAACATAAGTGTTTTTCTGATATTTTTGGGGAAATTAAATGTAAAAAAATACAGCCGAAGCAGAGCCCCAAGTCCCATGGGGACGTCCTCGAGGGCGTGGATGTTCTCCCCATCAAAGGCCAGCGGGATTTCACTCTCATGGTGAAATGGATTTCCGCCGATGTGCAGTAAAGGAGTGAAGAGCGGTGAAATCTGTGTCAACAAAATTAAGAAAAGATTAATACACATACAAATAACAAAGACCATAACAAATGTTCAGCAGCATGCACACCTATGTTTTGAAGAAACAGATGAATGGTGCATAAGTCACCGTCCTTACTTAGTTAACGTTTGCTCGTTCATTATCACAAAACTGAGAACTGCTCTAGATTGGAAACTTACGTTAATTAGAGTGTAAAGCCATGTTGGCTTTATGGAAACGATATACAATATATGGGAAAGAATATAGTTCAGGGAAATAATCCAAACCTTGTTGTGCCTAGTTAGGACATAACGTTATCTAGCCAGTACTGTAGCTCATACAACGCCGACGGTCAAACCCGGCTTTCTAATATTTACGGTAATTAACTATAGTAACGTTACGGAATATATTTCACAGAAAACCATCATTGTCTTCGTTATTCATTATTAGTATATTATTATAATTATTATTTCTAGACATATTCAGAGGCAAACATCAACCCAACTTAACCTTTTTAACTTGTTGTCGCATCCAAACTAGTCACCGTCGTTTTCAGTTGTAATTGCGAAGTTCCCGGAAGAAGTCCAGCAACAACGGAGGTTCCTCGATGAACCCACCTTCTAACAAGTTCTTTGAAGAACCTTTTGGGGCTGTTTTTCATTGACCAAGAACCCTACGGTTCTTAGGGGATCTGAGAACAACTCCAGTTGAACCCTTCATTTTTAGAGTTGACGTCGGCTCTATTTACTCTCAGATTCAAAACATGCTGATTAGCATCAACGATCAAGTCAGCTGCAGCTGCTCCAATACAGTATGAGGTGAGACGGTGAACTGACGTTGAACTGGGCAGTCAGCTGCTGCTGCTCCAATACAGTATAAGATGAGACGGTGAACTGATGTTGAATCATAATAATTAAGTGAATTAAAATTAATTAGTGAAACTGTTAAAAAATAGTATATGGCATATTAAATACATTACTCTATTGTTGTCATATAGAAACATCATGGAATATTGTACATCATATTAGCATCAACATACATTATTGTTTCATTCAATTTCACAAAATAAGGATATTTCATATTTTCAAGTTCAGAAATCAGAACCCATCACCTGCTACGTAAAAGAGACAGAAGAATGCACAATGGTCAATGCTATCTGGAATCCTTGGGACACCCCGACCCTAAACCCTACCTTAACCATTGTAAATGTCAACTTCAACGGGCTGGTGACGTCCCAAGAATCTATCTCTACCTGAAAATACATGATCTAAGTGATTAATAGTTGGTATTCAGCAGTCAGAAAGCCTTAATTACTTTAATTTACTTTTTTAGGTTTTAAAAGTAGTTCATTTGTATCCGCTCTCGTTGGACTTTAGCTGAATATTTTCCTCCATTTTCTTCAAATCTGAAATCGATGTGAAGTCACGCCAATTTCCTGAAGAATTGCATTATGGGCCGTAAAGTACTGCGTGTATATTTCATATTTTGGTGAATTTAGTACGACATCCGGGAACTTTTGGCATACTAACTACATCATACTATAATAAGCAGACTATATACTCAATTAACATCACAAATAGTGATTAGTATGAGTATTCTAACACAGCTCAGGTCTCTGGGCAGCCATTTTGTTTGTTTAAAAACTAGGTGGCCCCTTTAAAAAAGCCAAACAGTCAATCAACCAAGCTGCAGTTCAACCAATAACAAAGCTGTAATTACACCACTGTTTTGGTCATAAGATGATGGATGGGGCTGGAGAAATGTAACTACTCTCAAATTCATAGACAGACCTATGGATGCAAGGACTGACCATCCATGATATCAACATTGTAGTTTTAACCATGTTGAGGTGATAGTGTTGATTTACATTGTTTCTAAACATTGGAGTAAAAAAAAAGATTATTTGTGGTTCTGATGTGGTAAACAGTTGAACTAAGCTCATGAGGCATGTGTTATATTCTTCAAGAATCAATGCCTATAAATAAATGATATAAGTCAAAATATGGATGGAGCAATTGCAAATTTCCCCTTTAACACCACACATCAGTTCAACAACCGCAGAGTTTGTGCTTCTGTTTTTAAAACAGTACTTACTAGTGTTCATCAGGGCCCATTCATCGTTAGAACCATCGGACGCCTTAAGATGCGCTTGGGAAACCGGGCCCAGATATCCGGTTTCCTCCTCTTCTTCTTTTTTCGCTGTGACAGTCACTTCCCCCTCCTCTTCTTTCACTGAAACGTCACCGTCCTCATTGACTCTGAACGAGTCTTCCGCTTCTTTAACTGAGCCCTCTTTCTCTTCTTCTTTCACGGGTACAGCCTCAACCTCTACTTGTTTTTGTATTGTAACAGCCCCCTCCTCCTCTTTCACGAGAGCTTCTTTCTTCATCCAGCAGGCAGACCGCCTCTTATTCATCATCATCATCATCAGGAACGGGTTTAAGTTTGAGACTGGAGCTATGAGGCATGTACTGAAGTCGTTAAGCGGTATAATTCAAAGCAGTGTCACTTTATCAGCAGCACGTGATCAATGACGTCTGAAGAATCATTTCGTCGAACACCTGATTGGTTTTGTATTGATTCATGTGGGCTCGTTCGACATTGCAGGTGGCTGCTGACTGACTAATTTATAAATCACCGTGCATCATAAATAACTACTCATTATTATTTATAAATCAGTCAGCCAGTCACAGTTTACCCACAATGCAGCATAGACTTGATTCTCTCGATCAAGGCCAGTGGTTTCGTGGAAGACATGAAGGCTATGGTGTGGGACGTCATCTGTAAAAATGTGGCTATTCTAAATTCTGTGTCGCTCAAAGCTTTGAGTAATGAACCTATTTTTTTAAACAATTATCTGGAAAGAGCCAATGCTTCAGGAAGCTTTGTGTCCTCAGCATGTTTTCTGTGAATTCGACTTCGGGAGTTTTGTAACTTTTTCCACCTTGGCTTACTGCTAGTTGGGATCTAATTGGTCTCCGGTCGGCGGTCTCTGCTGATCATAACCGTGCTGGTTGGTTATGCTTTTTCGGCTAATAGCTAGTTGGCTAAATAGCTAACGTTAGCTGGCTGGCTAAGATAACTGCATATAGCTAACATTTTTTGATTGGTTAGATGGCATAATGTATTTCCAAAACGTTGGTTTACTTTAATCACTCAAGTCATGAGTGCAAACGATTGGTTTAATTTAAAGTTATACATTTTAAGTTATTTCTGTTGTAGTTAACATCATAGGTAAGGATTGGTTGATTTCCAGTTTTTAAGTATGGTATTTAAGATGATTGATGAGAAAAGTATCGTCCAACCATCGGGTAACTTGTTTCATGCACATCAAAGGTGAGGGTGAATTTCAGATGTTCACTGCTTGTATTGATGGAGGAGTGGAACCGATGAAGTTCCTCTGCTGTCCACTGGAATAGAAAGAACACGTCATCAATGAAGACTTTTTCAGAGCCTGATGAGATGCTAGACAGGGTTGTTAGGGCTGACAATCACATTCTTCAAGCCCCTGGTAGAGCCGGGGGTGGTGTTCACCACTCCACCACGCCTTCAGCAGGCTGGAAAAGTGGGATTGATACTGTTTTTCATAATAAGAGGGACCAAGAGTCTGTTGATTGGTCAGTCTTTGGGTTCATTTGTTGAAATCAAATCAAGCTTTATTTATACAGCACATTTCAGACATGGATGCAACACAATGGCTTAACAGGTAAAACACAAAATGAAAATAAACAAATATTTAGTACACAACAAACAGAAGATTAACAACTGAAAGACTAGTGAACATTAAGGAAATTCCATTGATTAAAATATTAATTGGATGGAATATCCAACCCAAAATATTAGCTTGTTTTGTAGGACAGGCTCTGAAAGACACTATGGGGGTGTCCACTGAAAGTTGACTAGTAACAACAACTGGGACATAAGACACCCACCATGAGACCCACTAAATCTGCCCAAGAAGAGGGAAGCAAAAGAAAAACCGTCACCAAACATAAAGACAGGAAGTAAACCAAAAAGGTGGTTAAAATAATTTATTACAATCAATACCATTCATACTATTACAAAATCATAATTCTCATTCATTCTTAATTCTATTTACAAAAATAAACCTCAGGGGAGCATCGTCCCTCCCCGTCATACCTAACCAATACCTAACCCTTTCCCGATCTCCCCTTCCCTAATCTATCCCCTTACCAAACTCACTCTAACACTCCCAGCCCTAAACCCCCTTTCCACCTCTCCCGTGCCGCATGCTTCCCCCACTTCCTCTCCTCCCTCTTCATCCTCCCCCTCAAATCACCTTCCACCCTTCTCACTATCCCTTCCACCCCCCAATCTCTCCCTGTCTTGACTAAATTCTGCCTGGCTTCCCACAGTCCCTTTTTAAAGAGACTCATGAGAAGCCAGAGCAGAAACCTGTCCCTATCCGTTCCCTTTGCTCTCCCTACGCCTCTCTCTAGCCTAGCCCATGTCAAAACAAAATCCCTCCTAACCACACCTAGCATCACCCGTGCCCTAGCCCATACTAGTCCGGCACAGGCACAGTCCCAGAAGGCATGGCGCACAGTCTCCTCCCTGCCACAAGCAGATCTTGGACAGGTGGGGGATCGCACCACACTATACCGGTACAAGATGGAAAGTACCGGCAAGCACTTATGGAGGCCCAACCAATTCAGGTCCTTGAGCCCGTTGTCCAGGCCCCGCGCCTGCACTCCCTCCCAGACCACTGACGAGATGCCCGCTACAGGCGCAGGACTCCCTGCCTGCCTGACCTCTTCGTACAGGTGCCTGTGATCTAAACCTACTCGGGCAACTTCAACTTCGGGGTGCGCACGCAGCCAATTTGCCGCATGGCCAAAGTGCCACGGCAGCTGTTCCACCCGAGGACCCGCGTTAGACCACACCATTACGCTTCTCGCCTGGTAAGAGAAGAACACCCGCAGGAGGTAACCGGACGGGTGTATCACTGGCTGAGCAAGCTCCGCTAACAAGAAAGAAACAAAAATTGAGTCCAGCTTGAGGGGGAAATGTGGTACCCCCCTACCTCCCTCCCCGATGGGACAGATCATGCGTGCCCTGGCGACCCACTCGCACCTGCCACTCCACATAAACTGAAACACAAGCCTCACTAGAGGCCTCCTCAGACAAGCCGGCAATGGGTAGATGTATGCCAAATACAAAAGAGACGGCAACACATCCACCTTTAGGACCAGGACTTTGCCCACAAAAGACAAATACCTAGCCTTCCACATTGCTAGCTTCCTCTGTACCACTGCGATACGCATGTTCCAGTTTAGCGTCGCTGAGCCAGAGGTCTCAAAATGAACCCCGAGAATCCTCAGGGCCCCTTCGCAGAGAGATAAACCCCCAGGCACATTCGTCCTACCGCGCCATCTTCCGAAATACTTAACAGAAGATTTTGCATGATTCAGAACTGCCCCCGACGCTTGGGTGAAATCCCCAATGATGGCAAGGGACCTTGTCAGGCACGAGTCCTTACATAACAGCAAGGAAGTGTCGTCTGCGTACTGCGTCATCTTACCGCTCCCAGGGATCAACAAGCCCTCCACCCCTGTGTCTGCCCTAATGGCAGTCCCCAGAGGCTCCATGTACAGTACGAAGAGGAGGGCCGAGAGTGGGCATCCCTGCCTGACCCCAGACGAGAGATCAAAAACGTCACCTAAGTGACTATTTACACTAACTCGACACCCCGCTCCGACATATAATGTACGGATCCATCCTATAAACTTCTCCCCAAATCCTAATCTACCTAACACCCTGAATAGAAAAGATCTATTCACGCGATCAAAGGCTTTCGCCTGATCTAGCGCTGCTACCATTAAAGGCAGCCCTCTATCTTCAACCCAGGCGATGGAGTCCCTGATCAACTGTAGGTTCCATCTTATTGAGCGGCCCTCTACCCCGCACGTCTGATCCTCATGGACGTCGTAGGGAAGGGCTGTGCGCAACCGGTCTGCTAAAACCTTTGCAAGAATCTTGTAGTCTACGCACAGCATGGTCAACGGCCGCCAGTTGCCAAGGTCAGTTGCTTCCCCCTTCTTATAAAGAAGTGACAGCACACCAACAGCCATTGATCCCCCCCCGGGACCCCCGTCTCAAGTATGGCCTTCAAGACTTCGAGGACCACTGGACCAAGTATACCCCAAAACGTGAGGTAAAACTCAGCCGGCAGCCCATCCATCCCAGGCACTTTCCCTTTTCCCATCCTCCTAAGAGCGCTCTCAACCTCTTCTAGTGAGATCTGGGCCTCCATCACGTCTCTAATGTCCTCCGGCAGCCGCCGGGACAAGTGTTCTAAAAACACGTTTCCCTGCTCTACATCTATCTCCCTTTCTTTAAAAAACCCTCGGAATGATCAGTTGTCACCCTGACCATTTCCTCTGTTTTTCGAACTATACTACCATCTTCTTTTCTAACGCCATGCATTACCTTCCTACTCTGCCTGGCCCTAACCGACTTAAAGAACATAGCGGAACAAGTCTCATTATGTTCTAGAAAGCCACTATGCGCACGCTCCAGGAAAGCTCGAGCCTTCTGCTCCTGCAGCTCCCTGAGCTGCGCCTTTAGGGTTGCAGATCTCTCCCAGTCAATCGACCCGCCGAGGTTGCCTGCCTCGTACTCGAGTTCAATTAACCTTTGGATACGATCCACCTCCCTCCTTTCCTCCCTTTTTTTCCTTCTACAATATCCGATTATAAAAGCCCTAATCCTCACCTTAACTAAATCCCACCACTCTAACACCCCCTCGCACATGGACCGGAGGCCATCAAGCCTCCGAAAGAAACAAAAAAATGCGTCAACGAAAGCTTGCTCCTCCAGTATATCCCGATCTAACTTCCAGTACCCCCTACCGAAGAGGCAGACTGGCAACCCCACCTGCAGGAACACCCCGTCGTGATCCGTGAAGAAAACAGGCAACAGCCGCCCAGACAACTGACCCAAAGACCTGGATACAAAAATGTAGTCGAGCCTCCGCGCAACCCCCCTGGAGTTGCGCCATGTAGGACCGACCATTGCCGGAGTAGTGTGCAGGCCACCATCAACCAGACCATGGCAAGCCATTAGCCCAGAGATGGCACCTGCACTGCTATCACCGCCTACCCCTAAATCTATATTAAAATCTCCTCCTATCACCAAGTGCCTGTTTGTAACACACAGGGGCGCCAGACAGTCCACCATCTCCCTCCTGTCTGCCGCCACCTGTGGCCCATACACCCCAATTAAACTATATCTAGCTTCTCTAAACTTAACATCTATCCCCAAAACTCTACCCTGCATTATTACAAAAGTGTTCTCTATTTTAACCTCTCTATGCCCACACAAAATCCCTACTCCTGTTGAGTGCACCCCTCCTATGCCCCAAAAAGATTCCCCCTTATCACACTCCCTCTTAAATCTACACACATCCCCACCATCCCTCAGGTGAACCTCCTGTAAAAAAACAAATCAAACCCCACACCCTCTAAATAACAAAAAACCACCCTCCTTTTAACATTATTCCTTAACCCCCTAACATTTAGACTAAAAAAAGAAACAGAACTATTCATTTAATTATTAACAACAAATAAAAACCCCAAAAACCAAAGAAAAACCAGGAGACTCACCCGATGCTCCCCTGGTCCATCTCCACCGGTGGGGACGTCCTCTCCACTCCTGACGCCCCCCCGTCCTCCATCCCAACCCATGACCCAGGCAGTGTGCTGGGTCCTCCCTCCCCACCCACCATCCCCCCCTCCCTGTTTGCCTCAGGAGATGGGATCCCTCTAACAAACAGCCCACCGACCCCTCACTGGAGTCATCCACTAAAATGCAAGGGGCTGAGGCAAACCGGGAGGACAAATTACCCTCCCCTCCCCCCCCCGCCACTTTCTTAGCCCCACCCCCTCCCCCTCCACACCCCCCTCCCTCTCACTTCCTGCCAAGCTCCCCCTCTTCATCCCTTTCTTCTTTGGTGAAGGAGGTAGCGGGGAGACACAACGTCCCATCCCCGCTATTTCGACCTCGAGGAAGCCTGGCAGGCTGTCCCCCCACTCCTTCCCCCCCCCATCTCCCCTCTCCCACCCCCTCCACTCCTCCTCCCTCCTTCTCCGCCACTGTCCCCTTCTCTTCCACGTTCTTCCACCTTTTTAATCTCTCCTTTTTCCTTCTTTCCATCTTCTCTCCTCTTTCTTTTCGCCTCTTCCTTCTTCCCTTCTTCGTCCTTTCCCCTGTGCCATCCGTACAATCCGCACGCGTCCTTTCTTTTCTCCCCCCATCCCCCGCTCCCCCCCAGCTGCAGACGCGTATGACCTGTGACGAGCCGGGCAATCACGCCACAGGTGTTCTCTGGAGCCACACCCGTGGCAAGCCTTGGGCTCGTCACACTCCCTGGCCTCGTGCTCTTCCGACCCACAAAACCGACATTTCTTGTTACATTTCTGCACGAGGCCAGGGTATGACCATAGGCCATACAACGCCTGCAGAACGGGGGCTGACGTGCATAGTAGAGTGTTCCCCTGTCAGCCCCCAGGGAGAACGTCGCCGGAGGATGGAGGTAGCCATCCACACTCTTCGGGGACTCCCTGAGTAACGCCTGGAAACCTCTCTTTCCGTTCCAGAAACCCAGGGAGTCCCTGAGGTACCTCGCTGAGGAGACATTGTCCATATATCTCCTCAGAAAGGCCCTCACCTCTTCATCCTTCACATGCGGATTGTACATGGTTACGGTGACCACCCTGAAGTTGTTCTTCGCCAGGCTGGTCACCGCATAATGGCACAGGGGTCCCGTTTTCTCCTCTTCCTTTGCCATCTTCATCACTTCGTCATATTTTTCTTCTTTTTGAAACGTCACATCGAAAGCCTTCTCAATCGGGTTCCCTTGAAGGCAGAGCACTTCCTTCACCTCTATCCTGAGGCATCCCATCAAAATGGTCCTTCCAAATGTCTCTCTACTCCACGGCTCCATCTCCTTTTCAGTCCAGGCAAATCGTAAGGTATTTGCCATACCAATCCCCGGAAACGATCTGTATTGATTCATTTAAAAAAAATAAGCTCTCTTCAAAAAGAAGCTTTAACCTGAAATGAAAAACATCTTTAATAGGAAAAGGTGAAGCAACGAAAGGTGCTGCCTCTCCACATCTATCAAGACAACTGGAGCACTGGGCCAGACACTCTTAAATAGAACCTGGACCAGCTCAGGTGAAACACCTTCCCAATAACGAGATGGACAAGCCAGCACAGGTGTAACACATACTAACGAGGTGACACCAATCAGTGCACCCTACGTGCTAACGAGCTATATGTGCTAAAGTCCAACCTCAAAACATAAATGGAAAGACCAAAGCCTGTAACACCATACCCCTTTAGACAACAAATATATCCTATATTTTTGTTGGACATGTTTGCTCACCCCCAACAGAAAACTTCCATTTCACATAATCAACTACAATGCTTCTACAATAAACATGGTGTGTACTGGCTGTCAATAATTAAAAACAAGAAAAAACATGTATTTCTAAATAATAATATACAATATAATAAGTGCAGTCAAAATAAATTGTGATCCATGGCAACGCACTGGCTAAACGCAAAACTGGTTGACTGCCCACCCTTGAGACAATCAGCAACCAACTCCTGCAATATCCGTAGTAACTTTCCACCTTACTTCTCGCTCTCTTTTTAGGGTTCACTCAATGGGCATGTTGTTGGATCGGGCCCAGTCCCCAATGTCATGCATTTGGGTTAGCACATCTGAGAATGAATCCTGATATTCTAAAAGCACTTACTGGTGAGGCATGGAATAAAACATTTTGTCAGGCTGAATGTTTGAAATATGAGGTGATTTGAGTCATGCGTCTTCAGTAGTGGAACAAAGACAATTAGCATTTGAATGTTGTCAAGAAATACTGGAGTGATGTCAGATTGTTAATAAAATTGATTATAGACCAATTTATTATACTGCTTTCATGTGTGAAAATACAAACATCTGCAACAATTATTATATTACATGTATTTTTTTAAACAAGCAGCTTTTTCCAACTAGTAGAAAACAGCTAGCTACATTTTGAAGTGCTGCATTTTGATTAGTGGGTCACCAACGCAGTAAGTGTAACACAGCTCTTTTTTTATTACTCTTTGTTAAATAATATTTCAATTCAGAGCCTGGATTTTCCCCTGAGGCTAATATCCATATCATGCTGCAATCAATTGAACAGGGCAAACGATAAGGTCATCATTAAAATACTCCTACAACAATGTTAAAACATTCTACATTGTGACATCATTAAAATACTCCAACTACAATGTTAAAACATTCTACATTGTGACATCATTAAAATACTCCTACTACAATGTTTAAAAAAAAAAAATCTACATTCTGACATTATTTCATTGATATCTTGAAACAACTTCTTCATGTATGTATTTTCTGATGTTTGATCAGAGATCTTTTATCAGAGTATCTCTTCCCACATTGATCACAGCTATAAGGCTTCTCTCCTGTGTGTGTTCTCTGGTGTGAAGTCAGCTGGCTAGATTGAACAAAACTCCTCCCACATTGATCACAGCTATAAGGTTTCTCTCCTGTGTGTGTTCTCTGGTGTAATGTCAGACTGCTAGATGTAGTAAAAGTCCTCCCACATTGATCACAGCTATAAGGTTTCTCTCCTGTGTGTCTTCTCTGGTGTACTGTCAGATAGCTAGATTTAACAAAACTCCTCCCACATTGATCACAGCTATAAGGTTTCTCTCCTGTGTGTGTTCTCTGGTGTAATGTCAGACTGCTAGATATAGTAAAAGTCCTCCCACATTGATCACAGCTATAAGATTTCTCTCCTGTGTGTGTTCTCTGGTGTATTTTAAGTTCTGATGAAGATTTGCAACCTTTCCCACAGTCAGAGCAGCAATGAGATTTCTTCCCTGTGGGTCTCTTCTGGTGTTTCTTGAAGTGTTTTGAAGTGGAGAGTCTCTTCTCTGCCTCTTCAGCATCATGAGGTTGTTGAGGCACCCCAGAGGATCCACGATAGTCACGTCTCTCTCCTGTGTGAACAAAAAGTCAGACAGGTGGTTTAAGGCCCACAACGGCAAAAATCCACTGTAAAAAGGTGATGCCAACAGCGAAGCCATTATGTTGTACAAACAACGATGTCTGTAATGAATGTTAATTTGACATTTGTCTTAAGACAGTCAAGTGAACAACAATAGTCATATTTTGTCTGGTTTTCCCAGTAGTAGTAACATCGACGATTTTATGCAAGAAATACGATTTTAAAATTGTTGTAATCCTAAGCAGTGTGCCAGACAACTTTTGGTCTCCAATATAGGCACCTTTCTGGAGGTCTATGTTGTTAGGTGAAGTTATGGGTCCTACAGTAGGTCTATGGTATAACTAGCGGTTTCCGCATTAGCATGGAGGAGTTTCTGCAACCAAATTGCGTTTTAGCGAACAGAGGGCAGAGAGCGATGCACCTATTTGGGGATGTCTGATAGTATTTACGCACCACCACTAATGATTTGTGTAGCTATTCAAAGTAATTTTTCTAGACCTCAAATATCAAGTAAACAAAGTCTTACAAATACTTTGAGGAACTATTGATTAGAGTAAAATATTTCCAGCTCTCACTCTTGATAACCACTCGACAGGAAAGGGAAAAATGTAATTCTCTGCTCTGATCCAGTGGAAATATCATACAATACCTGATTACTTCTTATCCCTTTCACAAATAGCTTACAGCTGTGTCTGTCCCAAACTATTTCATACAATGTTGCTATCACATTTCGGACAGACCGATGTGATAGAACTTTAAACAGTGTATCAACTATGTATACAGCCCATGCGCAGCCAATGTGATTTATTTTTATCTGGATATTTTCTAGATGTTTTTATTTGTTGGCTTTATGTAGGCTATTTTTACATAGTTGGCAATGGCAGTAAACATTATTTAGATTTATATCATTTTCATTTCTATTTTTATAGAATGTAGATTAATCACAGACAATGATTTTGATACGATTAAAAATTAAATTAAACTGTTCCAGTAAAACGTGAATATGAAAATCATAACTGGCACCAGATCAGTAGAAATGGTCAGATAAATTTGCACTCCAAATGGAAAAGGTTGCCGGCTGCTGTTGTTGCCTATTATTGGAAACTTCAGGAGCATAACGTCAGAATTTACGAAGGCCAATAGCAGCGGGAGGAGGAATAGTTCTCTTCTTCTTATGGTTAGGCTATCTTGATCTCTGGTTCCCTCGAGTCATTTGTGTCTCAATTATTTAATAAAACATGTGATTCCCATGTTGACGATGTAAAGAATATTTGCTGCTCTGTGGTGTGTAATGAGGAGCAACCAGACGCTGCACGCACTTACGAAATTGCTTATTCCAGTTACTAATAAGCATGCACCCATTAAGAAAATTACTGTACAAGCTGTTAAATCCCAGTAGAATGATTAGGAATTGAAAAAGGGTATGGTTGAGAAGGATGAGGCAAAAGGAATGGCAAATAAGTCTGGCTGTACAACCGATTGACAAACGTCCTGCAAATTGAGAAATCATGTGACAAACTGAATAAAAAGAAAGACAATGAAACAAAGAAATGACAAAGAATTATAGTAAAAAGCTTTTGAGAACCTTACATACAATGTTGGGAAAGAATTAACTGAATCAGATGGCTCATTCATCACAAAGCCCACTACTTTTATGATTTTTTTCATTGGCAAGATTAGCAAACGTAGGCATGTCAGAGCAGCAACAAACACTGACAACACTTCCAAGTATATCTGACCAAATTATGAAAGACAAGCCTTGTAATTTAGAATTCCGTGTGGAAGAGGTGAAAAAATTGTTGTCTATCAACAATGACAAGCCACCGGGGTCTGACAATCTAGATGGAAAATTACTGAGGATAATAGTGGACGATATTGCCACTCCTATTTTCCTTATCTTTAATGTAAACCTACTAGAGAGTGTGTGCCCTCAGGCCTGGAAGGAAGCTAAAGTCATTTGACATGTGCTATGCTCTGCATAGTTAGCTCCAGGAAAAATGTTACACTCATTTCAGCCATTCTGTGACCAAAAACAAGCTACATATGGACAGTAGCAAAATAAACTGACTCTGGAAATGACAAAGCGCCTCTTAACCTAGCTGGAAATGGGACAAACGGACCCCTTCTGTGGAAACAGACTGGGACGATTTCTAATCAAATCTAATTCCCAGGAACGGGGTTCATACAAACCACAGAGACTGTGTGGGATAATAACATGGCCGTGTCCAACTCTGCTTGTTTCCTCGACTCAGCTACCAACCAGCAATCTCCAACAGGGCCCGTTACCTGTATCAATAGACACTTCATAGTGAGCTACAGGTAGGAATCAGCAATGAATCCCACGCAGCACAGCGTCCAACAGCATAGTCCTTCAAAGCGCATCACTAAGCGAAGGACCCTGGAACTAAACACTGAGCTCGCCCCCATTCTCATCGAAGGGGTTGTAGTGGAGCAGGTTGAGAGCTTCAAGTTCCTTGGTATCCACATCCTTTGTGTCCACATTATAGGCTTAGTTAACTGGTGAACTGTTGAAGTCATGAAAACATAATGATGATTCTAATTCTAGATTTGGAATAGAATGTGCAGCACCTTTAATATATTGTTGTTTGACATGACTACCAATTAATAAAACAGGGACGATTTACTGACAGAGTAGGAGCATGGTGGAGACATCCAAGAGAGGAAAATCAGGAAGAGGAATGACAGCAAGTAGTGCAGACGAAAGGGTTAACAAGTTGGTGACACAACCAATGTGCTGGAATGAAAACAATATAGGTGCTACTTTGAGAACACAAACTCACATCTTTCACAGCACAGAGCGAGGGAGTCTGGGGGATGACTGGAGGAGCAATGGAGGAAGCATTGAGGGATTATCTTGGCGTGAGTACAGTTGGTGAGACTGAGTGGACGATGGTGAAGAAGAGTGGAGTGAAAAGGGCTAACTTTGGTAATAAACAGCAGTTTTGGGTCGGAGTGGGAATCATCAGCAAGGATGTTTTTGTGGGTGACCTGTTAACAGTCTCAAAGATGGTGAAGGATGAATTGGGTAAAATGGAATCGGTTCGAGTGACCAGGAGTGGTATGATGCCGATTGTGTGTCAACAGCGCAAAAGGAGAAAGCTTTGTGTGGTTTAGGTTAAAGATTTCAGGTAGGTGGATTAAAATGAATGAGAGTCGGAAGGTTTTACTGTGGTTTGGTGAATTGTCTTATGTAAAACCTGGGTAAGTGAGATATACAGAAGCCGCTGCGGTGTTACAATTGTAAAAAAGGTTGAACATGTGGCAAGTGCTTGTCGAAGGAATGAATAAGTCCTTGTCAATCATTTTAGTCAATAAGATTCTTGCTACGTAAGCTTAACTTTCTGAACATTCGAGACGTGTAGTCCACTTGTCATTCCAATCTCCTTTGCATTAGCGTAGCCTGTCAACTATGTGTCTGTCTATCCCTGTTCTCTCCTCTCTGCACAGACCATACAAACGCTTCACACCGCGTGGCCGCGGCCACCCTAATCTGGTGGTCCCAGCGCGCACGACCCACGTGGAGTTCCAGGTCTCCGGTAGCCTCTGGAACTGCCGATCTGCGGCCAACAAGGCAGAGTTCATCTCAGCCTATGCCTCCCTCCAGTCCCTCGACTTCTTGGCACTGACGGAAACATGGATCACCACAGATAACACTGCTACTCCTACTGCTCCCTCTTCGTCCGCCCACGTGTTCTCGCACACCCCGAGAGCTTCTGGTCAGTGTGGTGGTGGCACCGGGATCCTCATCTCTCCCAAGTGGTCATTCTCTCTTTCTCCCCTTACCCATCTGTCTATCGCCTCCTTTGAATTCCATGCTGTCACAGTTACCAGCCCTTTCAAGCTTAACATCCTTATCATTTATCGCCCTCCAGGTTCCCTCGGAGAGTTCATCAATGAGCTTGATGCCTTGATAAGCTCCTTTCCTGAGGACGGCTCACCTCTCACAGTCCTGGGCGACTTTAACCTCCCCACGTCTACCTTTGACTCATTCCTCTCTGCCTCCTTCTTTCCACTCCTCTCCTCTTTTGACCTCACCCTCTCACCTTCCCCCCTACTCACAAGGCAGGCAATACGCTCGACCTCATCTTTACTAGATGCTGTTCTTCCACTAACCTCATTGCAACTCCCCTCCAAGTCTCCGACCACTACCTTGTATCCTTTTCCCTCTCGCTCTCATCCAACACTTCCCACACTGCCCCTACTCGGATGGTATCGCGCCGTCCCAACCTTCGCTCTCTCTCCCCCGCTACTCTCTCCTCTTCCATCCTATCATCTCTTCCCTCTGCTCATACCTTCTCCAACCTTTCTCCTGAGTCTGCCTCCTCAACCCTCCTCTCTTCCCTTTCTGCATCCTTTGACTCTCTATGTCCCCTATCCTCCAGGCCGGCTCGGTCCTCCCCTCCCGCTCCGTGGCTCGACGACTCATTGCGAGCTCACAGAACAGTGCTCCGGGCAGCCGAGCGGAAATGGAGGAAAACTCGCCTCCCTGCGGACCTGGCATCCTTTCACTCCCTCCTCTCTACATTTTCCTCCTCTGTCTCTGCTGCTAAAGCCACTTTCTTCCACTCTAAATTCCAAGCATCTGCCTCTAACCCTAGGAAGTTCTTTGCCACCTTCTCCTCCCTCCTGAATCCTCCTCCCCCTCCCCCCCCTCCTCCCTCTCTGCAGATGACTTCGTCAACCATTTTGAAAAGAAGGTCGACGACATCCGATCCTCGTTTGCTAAGTCAAACGACACCGCTGGTTCTGCTCACACTGCCCTACCCTGTGCTCTGACCTCTTGCTCCCTCTCTCTCCAGATGAAATCTCGCTTCTTGTGATGGCCGGCCGCCCAACAACCTGCCCGCTTGACCCTATCCCCTCCTCTCTTCTCCAGACCATTTCCGGAGACCTTCTCCCTTACCTCACCTCGCTCATCAACTCATCCCTAACCGCTGGCTACGCCCCTTCCGTCTTCAAGAGAGCGAGAGTTGCACCCCTTCTGAAAAAACCTACACTCGATCCCTCCGATGTCAACAACTACAGACCAGTATCCCTTCTTTCTTTTCTCTCCAAAACCCTTGAACGTGCCGTCCTTGGCCAGCTCTCCCGCTATCTCTCTCAGAATGACCTTCTTGATCCAAATCAGTCAGGTTTCAAGACTAGTCATTCAACTGAGACTGCTCTTCTTTGTATCACGGAGGCGCTCCGCACTGCTAAAGCTAACTCTCTCTCCTCTGCTCTCATCCTTCTAGACCTATCGGCTGCCTTCGATACTGTGAACCATCAGATCCTCCTCTCCACCCTCTCCGAGTTGGGCATCTCCGGCGCGGCCCACGCTTGGATTGCGTCCTACCTGACAGGTCGCTCCTACCAGGTGGCGTGGCGAGAATCTGTCTCCTCGCCACGCGCTCTCACCACTGGTGTCCCCCAGGGCTCTGTTCTAGGCCCTCTCCTATTCTCGCTATACACCAAGTCACTTGGCTCTGTCATAACCTCACATGGTCTCTCCTATCATTGCTATGCAGATGACACACAATTAATCTTCTCCTTTCCCCCTTCTGATGACCAGGTGGCGAATCGCATCTCTGCATGTCTGGCAGACATATCAGTGTGGATGACGGATCACCACCTCAAGCTGAACCTCGGCAAGACGGAGCCGCTCTTCCTCCCGGGGAAGAACTGCCCGTTCCATGATCTCGCCATCACGGTTGACAACTCCATTGTGTCCTCCTCCCAGAGCGCTAAGAACCTTGGCGTGATCCTGGACAACACCCTGTCGTTCTCAACTAACATCAAGGCGGTGGCCCGTTCCTGTAGGTTCATGCTCTACAACATCCGCAGAGTACGACCCTGCCTCACACAGGAAGCGGCGCAGGTCCTAATCCAGGCACTTGTCATCTCCCGTCTGGATTACTGCAACTCGCTGTTGGCTGGGCTCCCTGCCTGTGCCATTAAACCCCTACAACTCATCCAGAATGCCGCAGCCCGTCTGGTGTTCAACCTTCCCAAGTTCTCTCACGTCACCCCGCTCCTCCGCTCTCTCCACTGGCTTCCAGTTGAAGCTCGCATCCGCTACAAGACCATGGTGCTTGCCTACGGAGCTGTGAGGGGAACGGCACCGCAGTACCTCCAGGCTCTTATCAGGCCCTACACCCAAACAAGGGCACTGCGTTCATCCACCTCTGGCCTGCTCGCCTCCCTACCACTGAGGAAGTACTGTTCCCGCTCAGCCCAGTCAAAACTGTTCGCTGCTCTGGCCCCCCAATGGTGGAACAAACTCCCTCAACGCCAGGACAGCGGAGTCAATCACCACCTTCCGGAGACACCTGAAACCCCACCTCTTCAAAGAATACCTAGGATAGGATAAAGTAATCCTTCTCACCCCCCCCTTAAATGATTTAGATGCACTATTGTAAAGTGGCTGTTCCACTGGATGTCAGAAGGTGAATTCACCAATTTGTAAGTCGCTCTGAATAAGAGCGTCTGCTAAATGACTTGAATGTAAATGCAGTCAGATGAAGCATGTAGTAATTGTGATGGGAATCACGTTCCCGAGTTCCAGGAGTGCCCTGTACGGATGAAGGAGGTCGTAGTAGCTAGGATGATCAGGTCCATCCAGCAGATGTCCTACGTGGAAGCAGTGAAAATAGCCAAAGGATTTGAGAGGAGAAGGTAGTTCATGTCCCACAGTCTTCAGTGAAGCCATGCAGGAGAAGGATCCCACCAGACAAATAGTGAAAGAGGTGGACTTTGTTGTGTTTATAGAGCAAGTGATAAAATGCATTAATAAATTATTAGTAACCTTCGGCCAAAACTAGCAGTTTCCAAAATTGCGTTTGCATTGCCCTCACTGCCCCAGTGATAAATTGCCTTAATAATAAACTAATAAGACATCTAAGAAGCAAGACATCATTGTGAAGGCGGCAAATAGATTAATAATAAATAATAATAATAATAACAAACAGCTCTAACAATTTGACCCCAACAGGAAATCTACACTGGTAGTTATAGAAAGACCCATTTATTATATAACCAGTATGACATCCGGGAACTTTTGGCATACTAACTATATCACACTATGACCAATAAGCAGACTATATACTCAATTAACATCACAAATAGTACAGTTAGTATGAGTATTTTAACACAGCTAATGACTTATCAACTAACAATTTGACCCCAACAGGAAATCTACACTGGTTATAGAAAGACCCATTTACTATATAACCATTGATTCCACTGATTCTTGAAGAATAGAACTCATAAATGCCTCAAATGTTTCAACCGTATTACCCCACCAGAAACCAAAACATAAGCTCGTATAACGCCACTGTTTGTAAACTAATACTATATGGCTGAGGAGTAGGGTCGATCCAAGCGTTCTGACCTCACAATGACAGTAAAGCACCCAAGCTAACTGGCTAACGATGGATAGCTTGCTAGACACAAATCAGAGAAAACCTCACTCTTACCATTTTACTTGCCCTAGCAGAGCTGGTTAGGCTGTTTTCATGTTATCCAGAGCGTTGATGACAAACTGTGCTGTTGGCAACAAATTAATTTGGGCATTTTTGCAGATGTTTACTGACACTGGCCATATTCAACGGGTTATTAAATCCATCAGTTATTTGGAATATAGTTACTAAACTGGCAAGTTTGATGTATAAGTTGCCAACTAATGTTAGGTAGCTAGTTAACATACCGATACACACTGCTGTAAAGATACACTATCCTTACAAAACGCATATCTTACATAACGTGTAACGTAACTTATTTGAAAAGTCATTACTTTATTACATTGCTCAACATTTGCTCAACATTTGTCATAATTATTTAACCTCAAGTGACACCCCATCCCGTGAACGGGACCGTTGTCATCATCTGACACTAATTAGCATAATGCAACAGACAAATCTTCCTAGAAAATCTTCCTTTTCATGAAATATATTGAAAAACAGCTTAGCCTTTTGTTTATCACCCTGTCATCTCAGATTTTCTAAATATGTTTTACAGCTAAAGCTAGACAAGCATTTGTGTAAGTTTATCGATAGCCTAGCATAGCATTATGCCTTGCTAGCAGCAGGCAACCTTGTCACGAAAATCAGAAAAGCAATCAAATCAAATCGTTTACCTTTGACGAACTTCAGATGTTTTCACTCACGAGACTCTTAGGTAGATACCCAAAGTTCATTTTTTCCCAAAAGATTATTTTTGTAGGCATAATAGCTCCGTTTTTTCTTCACGTTTGACTGAGAAATCAACCGGATATTGCGGTCACGACAACACCCCGAAAAATATTCCAAATTAGCTCCATAATATCGACAGAAACATGGCAAACATCGTTTATAATCAAGCCTCAGTGTTTTTCAAATATCTATTCGATAATATATCAACCGGGACAATTGGTTTCTCAGTAGAAGCGATTGGAATAATGGCTACCTCTGTATTTTATGCGAGAATTTGTAGGGGAGCATCAGGTGACCACTTGCGCAATGAAGCCGCCTACGGGTATTTTTCAACATAAATGCGTAAAACTATGTCACAATGCTGTAGACACCTTGGGGAATATGTAGAAAGCATAATCTGGTTGATAGGGCATTCACAGCTCAATAGGGACAGATCGGAACGCAGGGCTTTCAAAAGATGAGTCAGTTCCGGATTGGATTTTTCTCAGGCTTTCGCCTGTAACATCAGTTCTGTTATACTCAGACAATATTTTCTACAGCTTTGGAAACTTTAGAGTGTCCTATCCTAAGCTGTCAATTATATGCATATTCTAGCATCTTGTCCTGACATAATATCCTGTTTATTTTGGGAACGTTAATTTTCCAAAAATGAAAATACTGCCCCCTAGTACCAACAGGTTTTTAAAGTAGTTCATTTGTATCCGCTCTTGTTGGACTTTAGCTGAATATTTTCCTCCATGTTCTTCAAATCTGAAATTGATGTGAAGGCACGCCCATTTCCTGAAGAATTGCATTATGGGCCGTAAAGTACTGCGTCATATTTTGGTGAATTTAGTACGACATCCGGGAACTTTTGGTATACTAACTACATCATACTATAATAAGCAAACTATATACTCAATTAACATCACAAATAGTGCAGTTAGTATGAGTATTCTAACACAGCTCAGGTCTCTGGGCAGCCATTTTGTTTAAAAACTAGGTGGCCCCTTTAAAAAAGCCAAACATTCAATCAACCAATCTGCAGTTCAACCAATAACAAAGCTGTAATTACACCACTATTTTGGTAATAAGATGGATGGGGCTAGAGAAATGTAACTTCTCGCAAATTCATAGACAGACCTATGAATGCAAGGACTGACCATCCATGATATCAACATTATAGTTTTAACCATGTTGAGGTGACAGTGTTGGTTTACATTGTTTCTAAACATTGGAGTAAAAAAAAGCTTATTTGGGGTTCTGATGTGGTAAACAGTTGAACTAAGCTCATGAGGCATGTGTTATATTCTTCAAAAATCAATGCCTATAAATAAATAAGCCAAAATATGAATGTAACAATTGCAAATTTCCCCTTTAACACCACACATCAGTTCAACAACCGCAGAGTTTGTGTTTCTGTTTTTAAAACAGTACTTACCAGTGTTAATCAGGGCTCGTTCATCGTTAGAACCATCGGACGCCTTAAGATGCGCTTGGGAAACCGGGCCCAGATATCCAGTTTCCTCCTCTTCTTCATTTTTCGCTGTGACAGTCACTTCCCCCTCCTCTTCTTTCACTGAAACGTCGCCGTCCTCTTTGACTCTGAACGAGTCTTCCGCTTCTTTAACTGGGACCTCTTTCTCTTCTTCTTTCACGGGAACAGCCTCAACCTCTACTTGTTTTTGTATTGTAACAGCCCCCTCTTCCTCCTCTTTCACGAGAGCTTCTTTCTTCATCCAGCAGGCAGACCACCTCTTCTTCATCATCAGGAACGGGGTTAAGTTTGAGACTGGAGCTATGAGGCATGTACTGAAGTCGTTAAGCGGTATAATTCAAAGCAGTGTCCCTTTATCAGCAGCACGTGATCAATGACGTCTGAAGAATCATTTCGTCGAACACCTGATTGGTTTGGTATTGATTAATTTGGGATCGTTCGACATTGCAGCCGACAGTGCAGGTGGCTGCTGACTGACTAATTTACAAATCACCTTGCATCATAAATAACTTCTCATTATTATTTATAAATCAGTCAGCCAGTCACAGTTTACCCACAATGCAGCATAGACTTGATGCTCTCGATCAAGGCCAGTGGTTTCGTGGAAGACATGAAAGCGACGCTGCTACGGTGTGGGACGTCATCTGTAAAAATGTGGCTGTTCTCAATTCTGTGTCGCTCAAAGCTTTGAGTAATGAACCTATTTTTTTAAACAATTATCTGGAAAGAGCCAATGCTTCAGGAAGCTTTGTTTCCCCATCACTACTTTTCAGCATGTTTTCAGTGAATTCGACTTCGGGAGTTTTGTAACTTTTTCCACCTTGGCTTACTGTTAGTTGGGATCTAATTGGTCTCCGGTCGGCGGTCTCTGCTGACCATAACCGTGCTGGTTGGTTATGCTGTTTCGGCTAATAGCTAGTTGGCTAAATAGCTAACGTTAGCTGGCTGGCTAAGATAACTGCATATAGCTAACATTTTTTGATTGGTTAGATGGCATAATGTATTTCCAAAACGTTGGTTTACTTTAATCACTCAAGTCATGAGTGCAAACGATTAGTTTAATTTAAAGTTATACATTTTAAGTTATTTCTGTTGTAGTTAACATCATAGGTAAGGATTGGTTGATTTCCAGTTTTTAAGTATGGTATTTAAGATGATTGATGTGAAAAGTATCGTCCAACCATCGGGTAACTTGTTTCATGCACATCAAAGGTGAGGGTGAATTTCAGATGTTCACTGCTTGTATTGATGGAGTGGAATCGATGAAGTTCCTCTGCTGTCCACTGGAATAGAAAGAACACGTCATCAATGATGACTTTTTCAGAGCCTGATGAGATGCTAGACAGGGTTGTTAGGGCTGACAATCACATTCTTCTCGAACAACCCCACATACAGTTACACATAATTAGATGCTAATTTTTTTTTTAAACTACAATGACCATAATGACATGAGCGCCTCCTTGTCTTGTCTGTGTTTCTTTTACACCTGCTACGTAAAAGAGACTGAAGAATGTGTAACAGTATAGCTTCCGTCCCTCTCCTCGCTTCTACCTGGGCTCGAACCAGGGACTCTGCACACATAAACAACTGCCTCCCACGAAACATCGTTACCATCGCTATTAGCGCACACCCCGCTAACTAGTTAGCCATTTCACATCGGTTACAAATGCACAATGGTCAATGCTATCTGGGATTCTTGGGACATCCCTACCCTAAACCCTAACTGAACCATTTTAAATGTAAACTACAATGGGCTAGGGACATCCCAAGGATGTATCGCTACCTGAAATTACACAATCTAAGTGATTGATAGTTGGTATTCAGCAGTCATAAAGCCTTATTTTAATGAACTACTAAAATTGTGATTTTGTCAGACAGCAGCTCTACACTATTGAGTGACTGATCCATTCATACTTCCAACCTTACACAGCCTTCCTCCCCTCTGAAGACTTAGTGAGGGTGGAGCTCAGTCAGAGAGCTGTTGAGGGACTGGTTAGGAAGAACACTTCTACAGCCAGAGGTGAGAGGTCACACATGGTTTACATGGTAAATATTTATGTCCCCTTAGTGGTTCATCACATCAGCAAAAGGTAATATGTTCCACCATCCATGTTTATTTACATTAGTGCAAATTGACCACTGATATTGGTGTAATTTCTCACCCCTTTTGGCTGTATGAAAGTTAATTTCCCCTCAGACACACACATTTGTTCTTTGCTATTATGGTCATTTGTGTAGATAGTATTTTTCCCCACTCATTCACCCCACCTCTTTACGTTGCTTATTTATATTCAGTGGCCTGACTGCGTCCAGACTGTCAAAGGCCCATCCTGGTAGATCTGAACCTAATGCAGTTTGGAGTGATCAGATGACAGAAGTCACATTTAGGTGCCAGGTGTAACTGAGGCCATAGACGCTCCATATCCATTACTTTTAATGTTTTATATAATATGACTAAATTTGTTTCTGTGTTGCAGGGGCAGTCAAGAAATGAAACAGCAAGGCCACAGAACATGACATAAGCAGAGCTGTGGGAGACCACCTGAAGCCCTTGGTAGAGCCGGGGGTGGTGTTTACCACACCTTCAGCAGGCTGGAAAAGTGGGATTGATACAGTTTTTCATAATAAGAGGGACCAAGAGTCTGTTGATCGGTCAGTCTTTGGGTTCAGTTGTTGAAATCAAATCAAGCTTTATTTATACAGCACATTTCAGACATGGATGCAACACAATGGCTTCACAGGAAAAACACAAAATGAAAATAAACAAAAATATTTAGTACAACAAACAGAAGATTAACAACTGAAAGACGAGTGAACATTAAGGGAATTCCATTGATTAAAATATTAATTGGATGCAACATCCAACCCAAAATATTAGCTTGCTTTTTAGGAGGGGCTCTGAAAGACACTATGGGGGTGTGCACTGGAAGTTGACTAGTAACAACAACTGGGACATAAGACACCCACCATGAGACCCACTAAATCTGCCCAAGAAGAGGGAAACAAAATAAAAACCCTCACCAAACTTAAAGACAAGAAACAAACCAAAAAGGTGGAGCAACTAAAGGTGTTGACTCTCCACATCTATAACATGTACACCCCTTTGTTAATATGTATGTATAATATATAAACGAACACAACTAAACAAAACACCTGGAAATGGGAGATATCTTTTACCTCACTGGTTAGAGGACAACCTGCAGAAGAGTCAGCTACATTTGGGAGTGATGCATTTAAATTTAGGGGTCACTAAATAAAGGAATGCAACACTTATTTCTCATAACTCATTGATATCATGTTGAAATCATTTGTGTGACAGGGGGAAGATGAGGTTGCACGTCCTGTTAAAACTAACAGCTCATAAAACACACGGAATCTGGGAATAATGTGTACATCACTGTTTAGAGGACAACGTGTAGAAAACAGCTAGCTTCAATTTGAAGTGTTGCATTTTGATTCAAGTGGGTCACCAACGTAACATGGTAAGTGTAACACAACTCTATTTGTGTTAGTCACTTTTTGTTAAATCACATAAATAGTACTCTTTCAATTCAGAGCCTGGATTTTTCCCAATTTTTCCATATCACGCTGAAATCAATGGGGCAAACATTTAGGCTTCTACATTGTGAAATTTATTCAAATATTCCGACTACAATGTTAAGACTTTCTACATTGTGACATTAATTCATTGATATCACGAAAAAAACTCCTTCATGTATGTATTGTCTGATGTTTGATCAGATATCTTTTATCAGAGTATATATTGACACGCTGATCACAACTATAAGATTTCTCTCCTATGTGTGTTCTCTGGTGTGATACCAGATGGCCAGATTGACAAAAACTCTTCCCACATTGATCACAGCTAAAGGGTTTCTCTCCTGTGTGTTCTCTGATGAACTGTCAGCTGTCCAGATCGACCAAAACTCTTCCCACATTGATCACAGCTATAAGGTTTCTCTCCTGTGTGTGTTCTTAGGTGTAGAGTCAGAGAGCTAGGTGTTGTAAAACTCTTCCCACATTGACCACAGCTGTAAGGTTTCTCTCCTGTGTGTGTTCTCTGATGCACTGTCAGCTCTCCAGATCGACAAAAACTCTTCCCACATTGATCACAGCTGTAAGATTTCTCTCCTGTGTGTATTCTCTGGTGTGATACCAGATGGCCAGATGTAGCAAATCTCTTCCCACATTGATCACAGCTATAGGGTTTCTCTCCTGTGTGTATTCTCTGGTGTAGAGTCAGATGATCAGATCTTGTAAAACTCTTCCCGCATTGACCACAGCTATAAGGTTTCTCTCCTGTGTGTGTTCTCTGGTGTCAGAGTCAGATGGTCAGATCAGAGTATAACTCTTCCCACATTGACCACAGCTATAAGATTTCTCTCCTGTGTGTATTCTCTGGTGCACTGTCTGTTCTCCAGATCTACGAAATCTCTTCCCACATTGATCACAGCTATAGGGTTTCTCTCCTGTGTGTATTCTCTGGTGTAGAGTCAGATGGTCAGATCTTGTAAAACTCTTCCCACATTGACCACAGCTATAAAGTTTCTCTCCTGTGTGTGTTCTCTGGTGTAGAGTCAGATGGTCAGATCTAGTAAATCTCTTCCCACATTGATCACAGCTATAGGATTTCTCTCCTGTGTGTGTTCTCTGATGAATTTTAATGCCTGCTGAGGAGGTGAAACTCTTCCCACAGTCAGAGCAGCATTGAGTTCTCTTCTCTGTGGGTCTCTGCAGGTGTTTATTGAGGTGTTCTGATCTGGAGAGACTCTTCTCTCCCTCTTCAGCGTCATGAGGTTGTTGAGGCTCCCCAGAGGATCCACGATTGTCCCGTATCTCTCCTGTGTGAACAACAAAGTCAGACAGATGATTAAAGGCCCACAACAGCAGAAGTCCACTGTAAAAGGTGATGGCAACAGCGTAGCCATGATGTTGTACAGCAATTGACGTCTGTAATGAATGTTAACATTATTTGACAATTGTCATAAAATTATCAAGAAAAGTCAAATTAACACTGGAGAGATAGATGTGCAGATGATGATGTGCAAGTAGAAATACTGGTGTGCAAAAGAGCAAAAAAGTTCATAAAAATATGGGGATGATGTAGGTTGGTTGGATGGGCTATTTACAGATGGGCTGTGGACAGCTGCGGCGATCAGTAAGCTGCTCAGATAGCTGATGCTTAAAGCTAGTGAGGGAGATATAAGTCTCCAACTTCAGCGATTTTTGCAATTTGTTCCAGTCATTGGCAGCAGAGAACTGGAAGAAAAGGCAGCCAAAGAGGTGTTGGCTTTGGGGATGACCAGTGAGACATACCTGCTGGAGCGTGTGCTATGGGTGGGTGTTGCTATGGTGACCAGTGAGCCGAGTTAAGGCGGCCTAGCAAAGACATAGATGACCTGGAGCCAGTGGGTTTGGCGACAAATATGTAGCGACGGCCAGCCGACGAGAGCATACAGGTCGCAGTGGTGGGTAGTATATGGGGCTTTGGTGACAAAACGGATGGCACTGTGATAGACTGCATCCAGTTTGCTGAGAAGAGTGTTGGAGGCTATTTTGTAAATTATATCACCGAAGTTAAGGATAGGTAGGATAGTCAGTTTTACGAGGGTGTTTGGCAGCGTGAGTGAAGGAGGCTTTGTTTCGAAATAGGAAGCAAATTGTAGATTTAATTTTGGATTGGAGATGCTTATTAATAGGAGTCTGGAAGGAGAGTTTACAGTCTAACCAGATACCTAGGTATTAGTAGTTGTCCACATATTCTAAGTCAGAACCGTCAGAGTAGTGATGCTAGTCGGGCGGGCGGTTCGGGCAGCGTTCGGTTGAAGAGCATGCATTTAGTTTAACTTGCGTTTAAAAGCAGTTGGAGGCCACAGAAGGAGTGTTGTATGGCATTGAAGCTTGTTTGGAGGTTTGTTAACACATTGTCCAAAGAAGGGCCAGATCTATACAGAATGGTGTCATCTGCATAGAGGTGGATCAAGGAATCACCCGCAGCAAGAGCGACATCGATGATATCTACAGAGTCGGCCCGAGAATTGAACACTGTGGTAACTCCATAAAGACTGCCAGAGGTCCGGACAACAGGCCAGGTTGATGAAGACGGCTGCACAGTCCTGCCTTTTATCGATGGCGGAAATTATATTGTTTAGTACCTTGAGGGTGGATGAGGTGCACCTGTGACCAGCTCGGAAACCGGATTGCACTGCGGAGAAGGTACGGTGGGATTCGAAATGGTCAGTGATCTGTTTGTTAACTTGGCTTTCGAAGACTTTAGAAAAGGCAGGACAGGATGGATGTAACAGTTTGGGTCAAGAGTATCACCCCCTTTGAAGAGGGGGATGACTGTGGAAGAGAGGTTGAACAGACTAGTAATAGGGGTTGCAACAATGGCGGCAGATAATTTTAGAAAGAGGGTCCAGATTGTCTTGCCCAGCTGATTTGTACGGGAACAGGATTTGCAGCTCTTTCAGAACATCAGCTATCTGGATTTGGGTGAAGGAGAAGCTGGGGAGGCTTGGGCAAGTAGCTGCGGGGGGTGCGGAGCTGTTGGTTGGGGTAGCCAGGAGGAAAGCATGGCCAGCCGTAGAGAAATGCTTATTGAAATTCTCGATTATCGTGGATTTATCGGTGGTGACAGTGTTTCTTAGCCTCATTGCAGTGGGCAGCTGGGAGGAGGTGCTCTTATTCTCAATGGACTTTACAGTGTCACAAAACTTTTTGGAGTTAGAGCTACAGGATGCAAATTTCTGTTTAAAAAACTAGCCTTTGCTTTCCTAACTGACTGTGTGTATTGGTTCCTGACTTCTCTAATAAAGTTGCATATCGCGGGGACTATTCGACGCTAGTGCAGTAGGCCACAGGATGTATTTGTGCTGGTCGAGAGCAGTCTGGTCTGGAGTGAACCAAGGGCTATATCTGTTCCTAGTTGTACATTTTTTTAAAGGCGCATGCTTATTTAAGGTGGTGAGGAAATTACAATTAATGAAATTACAATTAATGAACAACCAGGCATCCCCTACTGAAGGGATGAGGTCAATATCCTTCCAGGATACCCGGGCCAGGTCGATTAGAAAGGCCTGCTTGCAGAAGTGATTTTGTCTACAGATTTAGGGTTGTTCCTGGTGGGTTCCTTGAAAATGTGTGTGAGATTGAGGGCATCTAGCTTGGATTGTAGGACCCCCGGGGTGTTAACCTCACTAGGGTAGGGGCACTATTTTCACCTCCGGATGAAAGTAAACTTGGTAGATTTGGATAGAAAACACTTTAAAAGTTTCCAAAACTGTTAAAATAATGTCTGAGTATAACAGAACTGATACGACAGGCGATTTTCTATGTTCTGATGGCTAGCATCTGATGGAGGTTCTAGCTATAAGGTCTAACAAAAACAGCAGATCCATATCATATTGGGTGAGGCGGGTTGCAGACGGAAGGTATATTTAATTTAAAAATGAAAAGGATTGAAATATATTGCAATATATACAAAAAAGATGAAAAAAACATACCACTTACAACAAACACTTCTTAATGCTACGCCATCTTGGATTACAAAATGACTCAGTTAAAAACCATTGGATCTAGCAAACTCAAACTATTTAGTGCTTCTGTTCCCATGAAAACTGTTTTCCAAGCGTAACATAAGGAGCCACTAAATGATACATAGTTCGAGTGCATTTCAGAATACAAACAACTGTCTGACAGCAAGATCCCTTATTTAAGTTGAAGTTCATCATATTACAAGCATAACGTTATGACTATAACTACTGTTCCCTGAAGGAGAAAAACTAGGTACAACATACTATTAAATCCACGACTCGCTGGAAGCCCCGCCTTCTACAGGTGATGAGTGAGGTTTGAATTTATTCCTTAAAATGTAATGCCGCTCTACATCAACCCAGGAAAGGGCGGGGACAAACAGGTGTTGAACCTCGATTCCCTCCTTCAGGGAAGTGTAGTTATAATCAAAGTTACACTCCCTTTCAGTCGGTCAACTTCGGTACAACATACTATGGGGAAATAAAATCATTCCCCAGCCGACCCAAACGGATACTAAATGAAACGTCCCTGGCAGACCGCCCAGACCTGACCCTACAAGATGTGTCAGTTTAGTCAATTTATTCATTGTCTTTCATTTGAAACACTCCTGTCAATGTTGAGTAAGGACGCACACCTGATTACCCATGTAGAAGTAGGATTAATCTATCTGGACAGCACACAAATGTAGGCCTATAAATGTGCCCATTTGGGGATGTCTGATAGTATTTCTGATTGTCTTAACGCACCACCACTAATGAGTTGTGGAGCTTCTCAAAGTAATGCTTTATTCACCTCAAACAGCAAGTAAACAAAGTCTAATCAGAATCAATTGCAAATGACAATAGTTCCTCAAAGCATTTTTGTAAAATATTTCTAGCTCTCGCCCTTTCGATAACCACTCGGCATAAAAGGGAAAAATGTAATGCTCTGATCCAGTGGAAATGTCATAAAAACCTGATTACTTCTTATCCTTTTCACAAATAGCCTACACCTACTGTTTCTATCCAGAACTCATTGGAGCAGGAAACTGAGGGCCTAGAATATTGTATACAATGGTGCAAGCTTGCTATACGAGTTTCTTTACCCAGTTGATAGTTGATACAATGTTTCAAGTTTGTTGTAGACAGGCCATTTATCGGGATATTTTCTACTTGCAGAAAGCAATGTTTTTATTTGTTGGCTTTATGTAGGCTTTTTTTTTTACATAGTTGGCAATGGCAATAAAAGTTACTTTTAGATATCTATAATTTTCATTTAGATAGAATGTAGATTAATCACAGACAATAATTTTGAGATACTATTCTAAATTAAATGAAACCGTTCCACGAAAATGTGCATATGAAAATCATTACTGGCACACAGATTGGTAGAAATGGTCAGATACATTTGCACTCCAACTGGAAAAGGTTGCATACTGCTGCTGTAGTCTATTACTAGTCTATCTATCTGTAGTCTATTACTGCAAACTTCAGGAGCAGAACGGCAGAATTTACAAAGTCCAGCAGCGGAGGGGGCTCCCTCCGGTCAAAGTCCAGCAGTCGGAGGGGGCTCCCCGGTCAGGTTGTGTCAGGTTGTGTTGACGAGCGGCTCCCTCCGGTCAGGTTGTGTTGACAGCGGCTCCTCCGGTCCGGTCAGGTTGTGTTGACGAGGGGCTCCCTCCGGTCAGGTTGTGTTGACGAGCGGCTCCCTCCGGTCAGGTTGTGTTGACGAGCGGCTCCCTCCGGTCAGGTTGTGTTGACGAGCGGCTCCCTCCGGTCAGGTTGTGTTGAGGTTGTGTTGACGAGCGGCTCCCTCCGGTCAGGTTGTGTTGACGAGCGGCTCCCTCCGGTCAGGTTGTGTTGACGAGCGGCTCCCCCGGTCAGGTTGTGTTGACGAGCGGCTCCCTCCGGTCAGGTTGTGTTGACGAGCGGATCCCTCCGGTCAGGTTGTGTTGACGAACGGCTCCCTCCAGTCAGGTTATGTTGACGAGCGGCTCCCTCTAGTTATGACGTCAAGTAATTTGTGTGTCTTAATTATTTAATTAAACAGAATGCTTCACTTCACTAGGGTAGGGGACAGCATTCAGAATTTTGGATGAAAAGCGTGCCTAAATTAAACTACCTGCTACTCAGGCCGAGAAGCTAGGATATGCATATAATTAGTAGATTTGGATAGAAAATATAAAGTTTCCAAAACTGTTAAAATAATGTCTGAGTATAACAGAACTGATATGGCAGGCAAAAACCTGAGGAAAATCCATCCAGGAAGTGCTATTATTTTGAAAGGCTGTTTTTCCATTGAAAGCCTATCCACCATACAAAGACTTAGGACCCAGGTCACGATCTCTATGGCTTCTTCTACATGTGGTCATTCTTTAGGCATTGTTTCAGGCTTTTACTCGGAAAAATGAGAGAGATACATATCCACCATAATTTGCAAATAAATTCATAAAAAATCCTACAATGTGATTTTCCGGATTTTTTTTCTCATTTTGTCTGTCATAGTTGAAGTGTACCTATGAAGAAAATTACAGGCCTCTCATCTTTTTAAGTGGGAGAACTTGCACAATTGGTGGCTGACAATACTTTTTTGCCCCACTGTACATCCTAGAAACCTGGTTAAACTATCATTATGACATAATGGATGAATTCTAGAATATACTATATAGCCTAGAAACCTGGTTAAACTATCATTATGACATCATGGATGGCCAGTCCTTGTATTCATAGTGTAGTGAATTCAGGGTGAGGCCCTGAGCTGAACTCAAACCTGGGTCCAGCGACTGTCAAGCCAAAACCTTAACTGTTACGCCAAGATGTCTGAACTTCTTGACGAGGTCGCTAGGTCTTGGGTTAAGGTTTCTTCAATATCGTTCTCTATGAATTTGAGAGTGGTTACACTTCTCCTTCCCCCATCGGTTAACCAAGTTTCTGGGCAGCCATTTTGTTGCTGTTTAAAAAAAACCCACAAAACCCAGCAATCTGCAGTTCAAACAATAACAAATCTATCATTCCACCACTATTTTGGTAATAAAAGATTATGGGGTTGGAGAAATGTAACTACAGACAGACCTATGGATGCAAGGACTGACCATCCATGATATCAACATTATAGTTTTAACCATTTTGAAGCAGCAGGGTAGCCTAGTGGTTAGAGCGTTGGACTAGTAACCGGTTGTAACCAGTAACCAGAACAGGGCTCCGGGCAGCCGAGCGGAAATGGAGGAAAACTCGCTCCCTGCGGACCTGGCATCCTTTCACTCCCTCCTCTCTACATTTTCCTCCTCTGTCTCTGCTGCTAAAGCCACTTTCTACCACTCCAAATTCCAAGCATCTGCCTCTAACCCTAGGAAGCTCTTTGCCACCTTCTCCTCCCTCCTGAATCCTCCTCCCCCTCCCCCCCTCCTCCCTCTCTGCAGATGACTTCGTCAACCATTTTGAAAAGAAGGTCGACGACATCCGATCCTCGTTTGCTAAGTCAAACGACACCGCTGGTTCTGCTCACACTGCCCTACCCTGTGCTCTGACCTCTTTCTCCCCTCTCTCTCCAGATGAAATCTCGCTTCTTGTGACGGCCGGCCGCCCAACAACCTGCCCGCTTGACCCTATCCCCTCCTCTCTTCTCCAGACCATTTCCGGAGACCGTCTCCCTTACCTCACCTCGCTCATCAACTCATCCCTGACCGCTGGCTATGTCCCTTCCGTCTTCAAGAGAGCGAGAGTTGCACCCCTTCTGAAAAAACCTACACTCGATCCCTCCGATGTCAACAACTACAGACCAGTATCCCTTCTTTCTTTTCTCTCCAAAACTCTTGAACGTGCCGTCCTTGGCCAGCTCTCCCGCTATCTCTCTCAGAATGACCTTCTTGATCCAAATCAGTCAGGTTTCAAGACTAGTCATTCAACTGAGACTGCTCTTCTCTGTATCACGGAGGCGCTCCGCACTGCTAAAGCTAACTCTCTCTCCTCTGCTCTCATCCTTCTAGACCTATCGGCTGCCTTCGATACTGTGAACCATCAGATCCTCCTCTCCACCCTCTCCGAGTTGGGCATCTCCGGCGCGGCCCACGCTTGGATTGCGTCCTACCTGACAGGTCGCTCCTACCAGGTGGCGTGGCGAGAATCTGTCTCCTCACCACGCGCTCTCACCACTGGTGTCCCCCAGGGCTCTGTTCTAGGCCCTCTCCTATTCTCGCTATACACCAAGTCACTTGGCTCTGTCATAACCTCACATGGTCTCTCCTATCATTGCTATGCAGACGACACACAATTAATCTTCTCCTTTCCCCCTTCTGATGACCAGGTGGCGAATCGCATCTCTGCATGTCTGGCAGACATATCAGTGTGGATGACGGATCACCACCTCAAGCTGAACCTCGGCAAGACGGAGCTGCTCTTCCTCCCGGGGAAGGACTGCCCGTTCCATGATCTCGCCATCACGGTTGACAACTCCATTGTGTCCTCCTCCCAGAGCGCTAAGAACCTTGGCGTGATCCTGGACAACACCCTGTCGTTCTCAACTAACATCAAGGCGGTGGCCCGTTCCTGTAGGTTCATGCTCTACAACATCCGCAGAGTACGACCCTGCCTCACACAGGAAGCGGCGCAGGTCCTAATCCAGGCACTTGTCATCTCCCGTCTGGATTACTGCAACTCGCTGTTGGCTGGGCTCCCTGCCTGTGCCATTAAACCCCTACAACTCATCCAGAACGCCGCAGCCCGTCTGGTGTTCAACCTTCCCAAGTTCTCTCACATCACCCCGCTCCTCCGCTCTCTCCACTGGCTTCCAGTTGAAGCTCGCATCCGCTACAAGACCATGGTGCTTGCCTACGGAGCTGTGAGGGGAACAGCACCGCAGTACCTCCAGGCTCTGATCAGGCCCTACACCCAAACAAGGGCACTGCGTTCATCCACCTCTGGCCTGCTCGCCTCCCTACCACTGAGGAAGTACAGTTCCCACTCAGCCCAGTCAAAACTGTTCGCTGCTCTGGCCCCCCAATGGTGGAACAAACTCCCTCACGACGCCAGGACAGCGGAGTCAATCACCACCTTCCGGAGACACCTGAAACCCCACCTCTTTAAGGAATACCTAGGATAGGACAAAGTAATCCTTCTCACCCCCCTTAAATGATTTAGATGCACTATTGTAAAGTGGCTGTTCCACTGGATGTCATAAGGTGAATTCACCAATTTGTAAGTCGCTCTGGATAAGAGCGTCTGCCAAATGACTTAAATGTAAATGTAATGTAAATGGTTGCAAGTTCATATCCCTGAGCTGACATGGTACACATCTGTCAATTAACCCACTGTTCCTAGTCCGTTATTGAAAATAAGAATTTGTTCTTAACTGCTATTCGGTGTTGATTAACATTGTTTCTAAACATTATAGTAAAAAAAGCTTATTTGGGGTTCTGATGGGGTACAACAGTTGTACTAAGCTGATGAGGCATGTGTTATATTCTTCAAGAATCAATGGCTGTAAATAAATAATTTAAAAGTCACAATATGGATGTAGCAATTGCAGATTTCCGCCTTAACACCAAACATCAGTTCAACTGCAGAGTTTGTGCCTCTGTTGTTAAGACAGTACTTACTAGTGTTAATCAGGGCCCGTTCATCGTTAGGACCATTGGATGCCTTAAGATGCGTTTGGGAAACCGGGCCCAGATATCCAGGTTCCTCCTCCTTTTTCGATGTAACAGTCATCTCCTCCCCCTCCTCTTTCACGCCATAAACTGCATCTTCCTCTCCTTTTACTGTGACATCATCCTCCTCTTTCACTCTGAACGCGTCCTCCTCTTCTTTCACAGTAACGGCCACCCTCCCTACTTCTTGTTTTACTGTGATATCTTCCTCGTCTTTCACTCTGAACGCGTCCTCCTCTTCTTTCACAGTAACGGCCCCACTCCCTACTTCTTGTTTTACTGTGATATCTTCCTCGTCTTTCACTCTGAACGCGTCCTCCTCTTCTTTCACAGTAACGGCCCCACTCTCTACTTCTTGTTTTACTGTGATATCCTTCTCTTCATTAGAAGGAGAGTTGCTTAGTGACCGCATGGTCGGGGATGTTAGCTAGGCTAATGCTAACTTAACCAGCCCGCTAGCTGAATAATAACAACACCGTAAATATGAAATTAAATCGGAGAACTAACTAGACGATAGAAGTGGGTTTAAACACAGTGGCTAATATACACTAAAGCGTCTAAAGTAATGTATTGTTTCGCCTATTTTGTCCTGCAAGCTACCGTGCTGTCTGACTAACTGTTGTTGCTGATGAAAGAAGCGTTCCGTCCACTAGATTATACGTCACACCAGCAGCATCGCCTTAAAGTCTCAGACCGCCATCTGCTGACTGGAGTGGGGAACGCAGTTGAGTAAAATGTATATTTTATCTTCAGACAACAAGTTAAAGTGTAGGAAGCATGAGTTTTTACTCACCAGTGTAACAACACAGTGTGGTTAAATACTTAGTAAGCTATTTGTTGTCACGATATGGTTACCTATAAGGACAAACAGTTATGTTTTTGCGTTATTACATATTTATTAACTTATTTTGTGAACTCTTCCAAACTACCCAAAATGCAGTATTTCTTAAATATATTTATCCTTTATTTAACTAGGCAAATCAGTTAAGAACAAATTCTTATTTACATTGACGGCCTGCCCCTGCCAAACCTAACCCAGAGAGGATGCTGGGCCAATTGTGGGAAGAGTTACTCCCAGATTCCGTGTGGTTTTTGAGCTGTTAGTTGTGTGCTGCCCTAAGGGACTCCCAATCACGGCCTGTTATGATACAGCCTGGATTTGAACCAGGATCTGTAGTGACGCCTCCAGCGAAATGCAGTGCCTTAGACTGCTGCGCAGCTCGTGTGATAAAGGTATGGGATTCTGGGTAATCCACAGCAGATTTATGGAGAACTTGAAAATGTAGTGGTCCTGAGATAGAAATGTATAAAATTGACATTACGTTTTAAATCATACATTAGCAATTTATGTTTTAGTAACTACTGTTGTTGGTTTGGCGTCAAGTCAGCCTCTCTTTATATGTTATTTGACAAATCTCAGTTTTCCATGTGGGTTTTATGCTAAAGTTCCCTCTTTCAAGTTGGTATCTAACTGGAAAATGCATCTTCTTTAGGTTTGCTATTTTTACCCTGTCGTCTACTGATCATTCATCCACACTGTGTGTCTCATCAATGCAGGTCATTTATGACAAATGTATAAAGTACACGTTTTATAAACTCATGAACACCAGCCAGTTTATCAGCCGGTTTTATTAGTTTAGGTGTATTATACTTCTTCGCCACCAGAGGGGGACGTTGGGTAATATTTCAGGTGAATTTGATAATTTTTTGATACTAAAATGGATGACAGTTTATTCTGATGTAGTGAATATGAGACACATGGAAATAATGTATTTATTTTTCTTATTGTATATTATGAATTAGTAGGAATTGTTAAATCCACCATACGATCACAATAACTTTGATAGACATTTCAGCTGTTTTTTTGTTAGTATATTACAGGGCAGATTAATGTAGAATTGCTGTGGGAGTGCTATTTATATCCCGTCACTACTGATCATTCATCCATACTGTGTGTGTCCCATCATTACAGCTTTGGAAATAAATTAACTATCCATCCATTGCTCCTTCCTGTGTTGACTCACTGACTTGAGAGACCAGGAAGGTCACACTAGCTCAATAGGTTGATATCGAGCTCAAGCTTCACCTCATATGAACTGTGTGGTTGTGTTATCTACTGGGAACGCGTTCGCACGGTAGGCTCTGGGGCTTTCTTGCCGTGGGATCAAAACGACAGAGGAAATCAACCTGCTTGCTCTTTTTTGTTTTGTCAACTTTTCAATGGGGATGTTATGTTTGATACCGGAGGTACGAGGCACGCGTCCAAATCGCTCAGCAGTAAACTTCAAAGCAGTGTGCTGATGCCTGTATCACTTTATCAGCAGCATGTCATCAATGACGTCTGAGGCTTCGTTTCATCGATCAACCACCTGATTGGTTTGGTATTGGGCTTGTTTGACTCTGTAGGCGACTGCCAACTGACTGATCTTCAAATCACCTTACATCATAAATAACGACTCATTATTATTTAAGCAGTGTGTCCCTTTATCAGCATTGATCAATGACTTTTGAAGATGAATTTTCTCCCATCATTCTCTATGTCTCTGATCTTTTGAACTGCAAACACGTTTACGTTTTGTTAGTTTGGTTCAAAATGGTCTCGGTGCTGGTTGGTTTTTTGTTGTTGTTGATACAATTGTCTGGAAATGCTTTGTTTCAGGAAGCTTTGTTTCCCCATCACTACTTTTCAGCATGTTTTCTGTGAATTAGACTACGGGAGTTTTGTAAATTTTCCGGTAGTTGGTCTCTGCTGACCATAACCGCGCTGGTTGGTTATGCCGTTTAGGCTAATAGCTAGTTGGCTAAATAGCTGCATATAGCTAACGTTATCTGGCTGGCTAAGATAAGAGCATATAGCTAACATTCTTTGATATTTGGTTAGATGGTGTTATATTTTTCCAAAACGTTGGTTTACTTTAAACACTCAAGTAATGAGTGCAAACGATTAGTTTAATTTAAAGTTCTACATTTTAAATGATTTCGGTTGTAGTTTACATCATAGGGACTAGGCTGGTCCTCCATATTACTTCACACCTGACTTTGGCATTCTCCTGAATTCTGATTGGTTTAATGTAATAACTCCAAATATACAACTGTGAGGTGTTACTTTGCAGTGGGAAAAATATTTTATTTATCTTTTTATAAACAATACAAAACATACAAAGGACAACATCATACAAACATGAAGTACATCACACCTGCCCAGACCCACTAGAACACACCTCCATCTCCATTAACTACATCACACCTGCCCAGACCCACTAGAACACACCTCCTTCTCCATTAACTACATCACACCTGTCCAGACCCACAAAAACACACCTCCATCTCCCTTAACGACATCACACCTCCAACTGTCAGTTGGTTGCATGAATAACTATGATTACTAAATGTTACATAATTGTAAATATGAATTATCAAAAACAAATGTACACCGCTTTGTTAATATGTATTGGCAATACTTCACTTAATGGTGAGGCATGGAATAATAAAACATGTATATTTTGTCAGGCCTGAATGTTTGAAATATGAGGTGATTTCAGTCATGCTTCTTCAGTAGTGGAATTAAGACAATTAGCACTTGAATGTTGTCAAGAAATACAGGAGTGATGTTAGATTGTTAATAACATTGATTATAGACTCAATTTATTATACTGCGTCCAGGCTGCAAGTACGTTGAAATTAAGTTGTTTTCAAGTCATTGAAAAAAAACGACCCAAAAGACATAATAATATAATAATAATATATCCCATTTAGCAGACGCTTTTTGTCCAAAACTTTTGGGGCCACTACTTTTTGCAATGGGTGGCCCCAGTGGAATAGAAACACGCTTGGCGTTGCAAGCGCCATGCTCTACCGACTGAGCCACACAGGACATCTTAACTTTCACTTTCAACCAACATATATTGGACTTCAGGCATCTTTTTAATGACATTTTGGGGTGTCCAAATCGATAACCAATACGCATTAACAGTTTGATAAATTGAAAATCATAAAATTTAAACAAACGTGCAACAATAATCATTTTACTTTTTAAAACAAGCTCCACAAGCACCAGAAACACTGTTATTTTGACAGTAGCAATAAATCACTGATATCGATTAGAAATCAGGTTGTACATGATGTTGGAACGAACACACACAAAAAAAACACCTGGAAATGGGAGATATCTTTTACCTCACTGGTTAGAGGACAACCTGCAGAAGACAGTCAGCTACATTTTGGAGTGATGCATTTAAATGTAGGGGTCGCTAAACAAAGGAACGCAACACTTATTTGTCATCACTCATCGATATCACGTTGAAATCAATTGTGCCGAGAGGGGAGAGATGAGGCTGCAAGTCCTGTTAAAACTAACGCAGCAAAAACCACACGGAATCTGGGAATAATGTGTACACCACTGGTTAGAGGACAATTAGGAGAAAACAGCCAGATACATTTTGAAGTGTTGCATATTGAATGAGGTGGGTCACCAACGTGGTCAGTGGAACAACTCTTTTTTTGTTAGTCACTTTTTGTGACCAATTCAGGCCTAGATTTCCCCCCTGAGGCTAATATCCATATCATGTTGAAATCAATAGAACAGGGGACAAACATTTAGGGTTCTACATTGTGACGTCATTAAAATACTTCCTCTACAATGTTAAAACATTCTACATTGTGACATTATTTCATTGATATCATGAAACAACTCCTTCAACTATGTATTTTCTGATGTTTAATCAGAGATCTTTTATCAGAGTATCTCTTGTCACATTGATCACAGCTATGAGGTTTCTCTCCTGTGTGTGTTCTCTGATGTGATACCAGGCTGTTTGACTGAGTAAAACTCTTCCCACATTGAGTACAGCTATAAGGATTCTGTCCTGTGTGTGTTCTCTGGTGCAAAGTCAGCTGGCTAGATGTGGTAAAACTCTTCCCACAGTGATCACAGCTGTAAGGTTTCTCTCCTGTGTGTGTTCTCTGGTGTATTGTCAGACGACCAGATGAAAGAAAACTCTTCCCACACTGATCACAGTTATAAGGTTTCTCTCCTGTGTGTGTTCTCTGGTGTACTATCAAGCTGCTTGAGTGAGTAAAACTCTTCCCACATTGAGTACAGCTATAGGGTTTCTCTACTTTGTGTGTTCTCTGGTGAGATTTTAAATGTCCTGAAGAAACAAAACTCTTTCCACAGTCAGAGCAGCTAAAAGGTTTCTCTCCTGTGTGGATTCTCTGATGTCTTTTAAGGTCTGCCGAGGAGGTGAATTTCTTCCCACAGTCAGAGCAGCAAAAAGGTTTCTCTCCAGTGTGACTTCTCTGGTGTAGTTTCAGTGAATCTGATCTTAAGTAACTCTTCCCACAGTCAGAGCAGCAGTGAGTTTTCGTTTTGGGTCTCCGCTGGGGTTTCTTCAGGTGTTTTGATCTGGTTGCGGAGAGACTCTTCACTTTCTTGTCAGCATCATGATGTTGTTGAGGCTCCCCAGAGGATCCACGATTGGCCCGTCTCTCTCCTGTGTGAACAACAAAGTCAGATGATTAAAGGCCAACAACAGCAGAAGTCCACTGTAAAAGGTGATGCCAACAGCGTAGCCATGATGTTGTACAACAATTGTCTCTAATGAATGATTATTTGACAATGGACTGCACTGTTTTTTTTTTTTTTTTTTTTTTTTTTAAATCACATGAGAAGTAACATCGACGAGTGTAGGCGAGAAAGTTATTACAGTTGCTGAACCCCTAAGCAGTGTGCCAGACGACTGTCGCCCTTTCTAAAATTGCCGCACAATTGCCATATGTTCAGTTGAGGTCGGATGTTTAAATGTATTTGGCTAAGGCATGTAAACTCAGTTTTTCACAATTCCTGACATTTTAATCCTAGTAAAAATTCCCTGTTTTAGGTCAGTTAGGATCACCACTTTATTTTTATGAATGTGAAATGTCAGAATAATAGTAGAGAGAATGATTTATTTCAGCTTTTATTTCTTTCATCACATTCCCAGTGGGTCAGAAGTTTACACCCACTCAATTAGTATTTGGTAGCATTGCATTTAAATTCCTCCTGACAGAGCTGGTGTAACGGAGTCAGGTTTGTAAGGCCTCCTTGCTCACACACACTTTTTCAGTTCTGCCCACAAACCTTCCATGGGATTGAAGTCAGGGCTTTGTGATGGTCACTCCAGTACCTTGACAATGTCAAAACACCAGTCTCAACGATGCTGGCCTTCGAGGCAGAGTTGCAAACAAAATGCCATATCTCAGACTGGCCAATAAAATAAAATAAATTAAGATTGGCAAAAGAACACAGATACTGGACAGAGGAACTCTGGGAATTCAAGCTACCCATGTTTACTATTATAATAAATAAACTTTTACTGTTAAAATAAATGGAAAATCTAAATACAAATGACAGATTTCTCAGGCATTTATTTTGTGGATGTATCGAAACCGTCTAGAATGCATCCACGATGTCATAATGATAGTTTAACCAGGTTTCTAGGCTATATAGTAGCATCCACGATGTCATAATGATAGTTTAACCAGGTTTTATGATTTTTCATACCGATTATTGCAGGACCTTAAAAAAAGCCGATACCGATTAATCGGCCGATTTAAAAATAAAAATAAATGATTTGTAGTAATGACAATTACAACAATACTGAATGAACACTTATTTTAACTTAATATAATACATCAATAAAATCAATTTAGCCTCAAATAAATAATGAAACATGTTCAATTTGGTTTAAATAATGCAAAAACAAAGTGTTGGAGAAGAAAGTAAAAGTGCAATATGTGCCATGTAAGAAAGCTAACGTTTAAGTTCCTTGCTCAGAACATGAGAATATGAAAGCTGGTGGTTCCTATACCATGAGTCTTCAATATTCCCAGGTAAGAAGTTTTAGGTTGTCGTTGTTATAGGAATTATAGGACTATGTCCCTCTATACCATTAGTCTTTCATTAACCTTTGACTATTGGATGTTCTTATAGGCACTTTAGTATTGCCAGTGTAACAGTATAGCTTCCATCCCTCTCCTCACTCCTACCTGGGCTTGAACCAGGAACACAACGACAACAGCCACCCTCAAAGCAGCGTTACCCATGCAGAGAAAGGGGAAAAACTACTCCAAGTCTCAGAGCGAGTGACGTTTGAAACTCTATTAGCGCGCACTCTGCTAACTAGCTAGCCATTTCACATCGGTTACACCAGCCTCATCTCGGGAATTGATTGGCTTGAAGCACAGCGAAGAGCTTCTGGCAAAGCGCAGGAAAGTGCTGTTTGAATGAATGCTTACGAGCCTGCTGCTGCCTACCACCGCTCAGTCAGACTGCTCTATCAAATCATAGACTTAATTATAATATAATAACACACAGAAATACGAGCCTTAGGTCATTAATATGGTCGAATCCGGAAACTATTATCTCGAATACAAGACGTATATTCTTTCAGTGAAATACGGAACCGTTCCGTATTTTATCGAACAGGTGAGTCTAAATATCCCTGTTACATTGCACAACCTTCAATGTTATGTCATAATTACGTAAAATTCTGGCAAATTAGGCGGCCCAAACTGCTGCATATACACTGACTCTGCGTGCAATGAATGCATGAGAAGTGACACAATTTCACCTGGTTAATATTGCCTGCTAACCTGGATTTCTTTTAGCTAAATATGCAGGTTTAAAAATATATACTTCTGTGTATTGATTTTAAGAAAGGCATTGATGTTTATGGTTAGGTACACATTGGAGCTACGATACGCACTGCATCGATTATATGCAACGCAGGACACGCTAGATAAACTAGTAAATATCAACCAATCAACCACGTGTATTTAACTAGTGATTATGATTGATTGATTGTTTTTTTACAAGATAAGTTTAATGCTAGCTAGCAACTTACCTTGGCTTCTACTGCATTCGTGTAACAGGCAGACTCCTCGTGGAGTGCAATGTAATCAGGTGGTTAGAGCGTTGGACTAGTTAACTGTAAGGTTGCAAGATTGAATCCCTCGAGCTGACAAGGTAAAAATCTATTGTTCTGCCCCTGAACGAGGCAGTTAACCCACCGTTCCTAGGCCATCATTGAAAACAAGAATGTGTTCTTAACTGACTTGCCTAGTTAAATAAAGATTAAATAAAGGTGTAAAAAATATATTTTAAAATAATAAAAATCGGCCAAATCGGTGTCCAAAAATACCGATTTCCGATTGTTATGAAAACTTGAAATCGGCCCTAATTAAATCAGCCATTCCGATTAATCGGTCGACCTCTAGTACCGTCACGCCACTGTTCCGTATCATACAGAACCGTGAGTTTTGTGAACCGTGAAACACACGGTGCGGTACGCGACACCACAGTATATGGTTTAGGGACATCAACAATATCTATACACACACTACCGGTCTAAAGTTTTAGAACACCTACTCATTCAAGGGTTTTCATTTGACTATTTTCTACATTGTAGAATAATAGTGAAGACATCAAAATTATGAAGTAACTCATGGAATCATGTAGTAACCACAAAAGTGTTAAACAAAACAAACTATCTTTTATATTTGGGATTCTTCAAAGTAGCCACCCGTTACCATGACAGCTTTGCACACGCTTGGCGTTCTCTCAACCAGCATCATGAGGTAGTTTACCTGGAATTCATTTCAATTAACAGGTGTGCCTTGTTAAAATTTTAATTTATTTTCTTAATTTTTGGAAAAATAATGTTACCAAAGTAAACAGGCTATTTCTCAGGACCAGATGCTAGAATATGCATATAATTGACAGCTTAGGATAGAAAACACTAACGTTTCCAAAACTCTAAAAATATTGTATGTGAATATAACAGAACTGATATTGCAGGCGAAAGCCTGAGAAAATCCAATCAGGAAGTGACTCTTATTTTGAAAGCTCTGTGTTCCTATGCATCCCTATTGACCATTGAAAGGGATATCAACCAGATTTTCCTATGGCTTCCCTAATGTGTCTACAGACTTTAGACATAGTTTCAGGCTTTTATTTTGAAAAATGAGCGTGAACGACAACATTGCGTCAGTGGTCAGGTGGTGGCTCTCAGAGTGATTTGTGCGTAATAGACAAAGGCGGCCATTGTTCTTCTTACTCCTACTGAAAAGCCAATTGTCCCGGTTGATATATTATCAAATAGATATTTGTAAAACACCTTGAGGATTGATTATAAAAAACGTTTGCCATGTTTCTGTCAATATTATGGATCTAATTTGTACATTTTTTCAGCGTTGTCATGACCACAATTTCCGGTGGATTTCTCAACAAAACGTGAACAACAAAAAAGGCTATAAAAATAATCTTTATGGAACAAAATGAACATTTGCTGTCTAACTGCGAGTCTCATGAGTGAAAACATCCGAAGCTCATCAAAGGTAAACAATTTAATTTGATTGCTTTTTGAGTATCGTGACCAAGCTTCCTGCCAGTACGGTTTTTATATTTTTTAATTTGACCTTTATTTAACTAGGCAAGTCAGTTAAGAACAAATTCTTATTTTCAATGACGGCCTAGGAACAGTGGGTTAACTGCCTGTTCAGGGGCAGAACGACAGATTTGTACCTTGTCAGCTCGGGGATATAAGAGGACCAGGAGCTCCAATATACTGTTGATCTGATATAAGAGGAACAGGAGTTCCACTATACTGTTGATCTGATATTCTATAAGAGGAACAGCCCAAGTCAAGCTTCTTATCCTTTGTGCAAACAGCTGTGTCTGTCCTGAGCTCACTGGAGCAGGAAACTCAGAATATTTCATACAATGTTTCCAGTTGGCTAGCACCAGGCTTGGGCTGGACCGTTGATACAATGTTTCCAGTTGGCTAGCACCAGGCTTAGGCTGGACCGTTGATACAATGTTTTCAGTTGGCTAGCACCAGCCTTGTTGGGTGGACAGTTAATAATAATAATAATACATCCCATTTAGCAGACGCATTTTGTAGAAATTTGATTAACCAATCGGCAATGATTTTGGGCCACTAATTTTACATATGGGTGGCCCCAGCAGATTGGTAGAAATGGTCAAATAAATTGGCATTCCCACGACGCTGACTCCTTGTGTTGCAAGCGCTTCATGGAATCTGACCGACTGAGCCACACAGGACCCAGTTGATACAATGTTTACAGTTTGTTGCAGACAGGCCATGCTTAGCCAATGTGATTTATAGTATATTTATTAGGATATTTTCAGCCATGCAGGCTGCAATGTTTTTATTTGTTGGCTTTATGTAGGGTATTTTTATCGAGTTGCTAACGGCGATAAAAGTGACATGTTTTTAGGTTTAATTTTCATTTAGATAGAAATTTGATTAACCAATCGGCAATGATTTTGAGATTTGAAAACGTTAGGTTGAAATGAAACTGATCCACGAAAAATGTGGATATGAAAACCATAACTGAGACAGCCAGCAGATTGGTAGAAATGGTCAAATAAATTGGCCACAGAGAAAAGGTCGAGAACTGTCAGGTTAAGTTGCCCAGCAACTTCAGGTGGAATCTGAGACAGCCAGCAGGAGAGAGAGGAGAACTGTCAGGTTCAGTTGTTTTTAACTTCAGGTGGAATCTGAGACAGCCAGCAGGAGAGAGAGGAGAACTGTCAGGTTCAGTTGTTTTTAACTTCAGGTGGAATCTGAGACAGCCAGCAGGAGAGAGAGGAGAACTGTCAGGTTCAGTTGTTTTTAACTTCAGGTGGAATCTGAGACAGCCAGCAGGAGAGAGAGGAGAACTGTCAGGTTCAGTTGTTTTTAACTTCAGGTGGAATCTGAGACAGCCAGCAGGAGAGAGAGGAGAACTGTCAGGTTCAGTTGTTTTTAACTTCAGGTGGAATCTGAGACCGCCAGCAGGAGAGAGAGGAGAACTGTCAGGTTCAGTTGTTTTTAACTTCAGGTGGAATCTGAGACCGCCAGCAGGAGAGAGAGGAGAACTGTCAGGTTCAGTTGTTTTTAACTTCAGGTGGAATCTGAGACAGCCAGCAGGAGAGAGAGGAGAACTGTCAGGTTCAGTTGTTTTTAACTTCAGGTGGAATCTGAGACCGCCAGCAGGAGAGAGAGGAGAACTGTCAGGTTCAGTTCTTTTTTTCCTTCTGGTTAACAAGATCTCTGGCTCCCTCTTGAGTCATTTGTGTGTCTGTAATCATTTAATCAAACAGCTTAAAGCATCACTTCAGTACATATAGTTGATTTAATTAAAACACATGGGCTGTGTCTATATATGGGGAAATACACGTAACATTTCAACCAATCGATTGGTGGAAAGAGCAGACGACTTTCGGTGGACAAACATTGTTTTGTCGTCAGGGACTGCCCTATACACTATATATACACATACACAAAAGTATGTGGACACCCCTTCAAATTAGTGGATTTGGCTATTTCAGCCACACCCATTGCTGACAGGTGTATAAAATGGAAAACACCGCCATGCAATCTCCATAGACAAACACTGCCAGTAGAATGGCCTTACTGAAGAGCTCAGTGACTTTCAATGTGGCACAGTCATAGAATACCACCTTTCAAACAAGTCAGTTTGTCAAATTTCTGCCCTGCTTGAGCTGCCTCGGTCATCTGTATGTGCTGTTATTGTGAAGTGGAAACGTCTTGGAGCAACAATGGCTCAGCCGCGAAGTGGTAGGCCACGCAAGCTCACAGGACGGGACCGCAGAGTGCTGAAGCGAGCGGCACGTAAAAATCATCTGTGCTCGATTGTAACACTCACTACTGAGTTCCCAACTGCCTCTGGATGCAAGGTCAACACAATAACTGTTCGTAGGGAGCGTCATGAAAGGGTCTCCATGGCAGAGCAGCCGCACACAAGGCTAAGATCACCATGCTCAATGCCAAGCGCCGGCTGTAGTGATGTACAGTTCACCACCATTGAAATGTGGAGCGTTGACCTGAGTGGGGTAAAGCTCGTCCCCATTGGCCTGAGTGGTGTAAAGCTCATCCCCATTGGACTGAGTGGTGTAAAGCTCATCCCATTGGACTGAGTGGTGTAAACCTCGTCCCCATTGGCCTGAGTGGTGTTAAGCTCGTCCCCATTGGACTGAGTGGTGTAAACCTCGTCCCCATTGGCCTCGTCCCCATTGGACTGAGTGGTGTAAACCTCGTCCCCCATTGGCCTCGTCCCCATTGGCCTGAGTGGTGTTAAGCTCGTCCCCATTGGACTGAGTGGTGTAAAGCTCGTCCCCATTGGACTGTGGAGCGTTGGCCTGAGTGGTGTAAACCTCGTCCCCATTGGCCTGAGTGGTGTAAACCTCGTCCCCATTGGCCTGAGTGGTGTAAAGCTCGTCCCCATTGGATGTCAATCACCCATTTAGTAAGCTCGTCTCCATTGGACTGAGTGGTATAAAGCTCTTCCCCATTGGACTGAGTGGTGTAAACCTCGTCCCCATTGGACTGAGTGGTGTAAAGCTCGTCCCCATTGGCCTCTGATGTTATGTTTGCCGTGTTTTACTTTGTGGATGTCAATCACCCATTTAGTATGTGTTATTAAATCACAATTTGTATTATATGTTACAAATTTGCAAACACTAAATATGTTATGAATTTCCAAAACAAACTATATGTTACAATGTTTTTTTTTTAAATGATATGTTACGAATTCTCGCTAGGTGGCTAATAGCTAGGGTAGGGGTTAAGGTTACATGTAGGAGTAAGGTTGAAGAGGATAGGGGAAGGGTTAGCTAACATGCTAAGCAGCTAGGTGGCTAACGTTAGCTCGTCTAGGGGTTAAAGGTGAAATGTAGGAGTTAGGTTAAAGGGGATAGGGGAAGGGTTTTGCTAACATGCTAAGCAGTTGTAAAGTAGCAAAAAAAAGTAGTTGTAGTTGAAACTGTGATTCGAACTCACAACCTTTGGGTTGCTAGGCGTTTGTGTTTACATCAATAAATGATCTCTTCTCTCTCCTTTCTTTTTTTGTTTTGAGAGAGTAGAGGTTCCATCCTCCCTGGAGTAGGATCCTTTAGGGTTAAAGTAGTGGGATGGTGTAGGATCCTTTAGGGTTAAAGTAGTGGGATGGTGTTGGATCCTTTAGGGTTACAGTAGTGGGCTGGGATGGTGTAGGATCCTTTAGGGTTAAAGTAGTGGGCTGGTGTTGGATCCTTTAGGGTTAAAGTAGTGGGCTGGGATGGTGTTGGATCCTTTAGGGTTAAAGTAGTGGGATGGTGTAGGATCCTTTAGGGTTAAAGTAGTGGGATGGTGTAGGATCCTTTAGGGTTAAAGTAGTGGGATGGTGTTGGATCCTTTAGGGTTAAAGTAGTGGGATGGTGTAGGATCCTTTAGGGTTAAAGTAGTGGGATGGTGTAGGATCCTTTAGGGTTAAAGTAGTGGGATGGTGTAGGATCCTTCAGGGCTAAAGTAGTGGGATGGTGTTGGATCCTTTAGGGTTAAAGTAGTGGGATGGGATGGTGTTGGATCCTTTAGGGTTAAAGTAGTGGGCTGGGATGGTGTAGGATCCTTTAGGGTTAAAGTAGTGGGATGGTGTAGGATCCTTTAGGGTTAAAGTAGTGGGATGGTGTAGGACCCTTTAGGGTTAAAGTAGTGGGATGGTGTAGGATCCTTTAGGGTTAAAGTAGTGGGATGGTGTTGGATCCTTTAGGGTTAAAGTAGTGGGATGGTGTAGGATCCTTTAGGGCTGAAGTAGTGGGCTGGGATGGTGTTGGATCCTTTAGGGTTAAAGTAGTGGGATGGTGTTGGATCCTTTAGGGTTAAAGTAGTGGGATGGTGTAGGATCCTTTAGGGTTAAAGTAGTGGGCTGGGATGGTGTTGGATCCTTTAGGGTTAAAGTAGTGGGATGGTGTTGGATCCTTTAGGGTTAAAGTAGTGGGATGGTGTAGGATCCTTTAGGGTTAAAGTAGTGGGCTGGTGTTGGATCCTTTAGGGCTGAAGTAGTGGGCTGGGATGGTGTTGGATCCTTTAGGGTTAAAGTAGTGGGATGGTGTTGGATCCTTTAGGGTTAAAGTAGTGGGATGGTGTTGGTGTAGGATCCTTTAGGGTTAAAGTAGTGGGATGGGATGGTGTTGGATCCTTTAGGGTTAAAGTAGTGGGATGGTGTTGGTGTAGGATCCTTTAGGGTTAAAGTAGTGGGATGGTGTTGGTGTAGGATCCTTTAGGGTTAAAGTAGTGGGCTGGGATGGTGTAGGATCCTTTAGGGCTAAAGTAGTGGGTTTGGGGGGATAGTGTATAGCTGCAGGGTTCGATGGTGGTGCAATTTACATTTTTCCTCATTCCCCTTTTTTGGGGAGATCAAAATATGCAAAACTGCGCTCTGACCTGCGAAAGGCAGCAATATGCAACACAGCGTCTCGTTTGACGAAAAGTCACACGAAGAAGAACAAGAAGGGCTCAGAGAGCAAGACCTGATTGTAACAACAACAACAACAACATATACGACCGTTTTGATAGTGGGAGTGTGACTCTGTTAGTTTGCCCTTTATTTCAACAACAGCGTATGTTTTTAAGATCGTACTTACTGGTGTTAATCCGATCTCCTGTCTCTTCCTCTTCCAATGTGACAGTTATCTCTCCCTTCTCCTTCACTCCCAACACAGTAACCTCCTCTTCCTCTTTCACTGTAACATCCTGCTCTTCCTCTACTTTTGTTACTGTGATATCCTCCTCTTCATTCTCCTCTTTCACGACAACGTTCAGCCACAGACCCTCTTTCTCCGTCCAGCAGACCTCCTCCTCCTCTTCATCAGGAGGCGAGGAGCTTGGTGAACTCATGGTCGAGGGATGATAGCTAACAGTTAGCTAACAAGGCTAATGCTAACTTAACCAGCCAGCTACCGTTAGCTAACTAATAACAATAACAACGTAAATATGCAATGAAATTATATAATTAGCTAGATTGGCAGAAGTGTGTTCAAAACACAGTGGCTAATATACATTAAAGCGGGTTAATATTTCGGCTAGCAAGCTACCATGGTGGCTGACCAATTTCCAATGAACTATAAAATAACGTGGCTGGGTTGTCCCTAGTTACCACAGCCACAAAGTCAGAATTGGCTTCGGTAAAAATAAAAAAATACAAATACAAATAGTTATTTTTATTTTTGGGTCTTAATTTAAAAGGTAGGGTTGGACATAAGGTTATTAATGTGGTTAAGATTAGGTTTAAATTATTATTTTTGAAATCTGATTTTTAGTAAGAAAGAGGTTGTAGAAATGGGCGTGGTTTATGTCTTTGTGACTGTGGTAACTAGTGTCGACCGAATAGCTTGTTGTTGAAGAAGCGTCCGGTCTACTTGCGCCTGACTCCGGGGAAGACCTGCCTGAAACACACACATCGCCGTCTGCTGACCGGAGTGTGTAAAGCAGATTGAGGGAAAGTTAGTTTTTTTAATTTTTCAAACAAAAAGTTAATAATTTTCTTCAACGATTTTATTTCATATATCACGTTTAATATAGAGGGAACCATAAAATTCAAATTGAACATTTAGACTGGGATCGCTCCACACAGTCGACTCATTGCAGTTCTCTACGGAAGCCCTCTTTCAACACAGTAGCAGTTCATTTTTTAAATAATATATGTAGAACCTAGTCCCCAAGCATGACATGTTATGAAGGTGGACTTGGTGGCGTTTATTGCATTGGTAAACAAGTGCACAGCGCAAACAGAGAGAAAACACATTTTTCTTGGATTTATCATTGTGAGTGTGACTGAGCGCATCACAGGGAATCCTGCCGATGAATGCTTCGTCCTGACCCGCAGCTGAGCCTGTTCAGGGATGTGACACCTTAAAGTTGGTTAGAGTTCCGATATTCGCTAGACAGTCAGACCTTTAAACTTCGCAAACGACGTGACCGTCATACCTCAGGTTAGCCTCTGTTAGGAAAGACATTCCACAGGTATTTTCCCGATTACTCCCCGAGTTTCATACTCACACGGCAAAACCTCAAGCATTCTGGTGCACCGTCAAAAGCAACTAGTTAGGGACCGTCAACAAAGTGCATTATCACAATATTCAAATGTCAATAGCTCTTCGACCACTTGATTTAGCAACAATCTCAATTGTCCATTATTATTTATACTTAGAGAGGCATGTTGCATACTCTTGGGATTTCTCATACAATTATTCAAATTTGTAGATATATACACTACCAGCCAAATGTTTGGACACACCTACTCATTCAAGGGTTTTTCTTTATTTGTACTATTTTCTACATTGTAGAATAATTGTGAAGACATCAAAGCTATGAGAACACATATGGAATGATGTAGTAACCAAAACAAGTGTTAAACAAATCAAAATATATTTTAGATTTTTCAAAGTAGCCACCCTTTGCCCTTGATAACAGAGTTGCACACTCTTGAGATTCTCTCAACCAGCTTCACCAGGAATTATTTGCCAACAGTCTTGGAAGGAATTCCCACATATGCGGAGTACTTGTTGGCTGCTTTTCCTTCACTCTGCAGTCCAATTTATCCCAAGCCATCTCAATTGGGTTGAGGTCGGGTGATTGTGACGCAGCATTCCCTCAACTCTCCTTCTTGGTCAAATAGTCCCTTCACAGCCTGGAGATGTTTTGGGTCATTGTCCATTTGAAAAACAAATGATAATCCCACTAAGCCCAAACCAGATGGAATGGCATATAGCTGCAAAAATACTGTGGTATCCATGCTGGTTAAGTGTGCCTTGAAATCTAAATAAATATAGTGTCACCAGCAAAGCACCCCACACCATCACACGCCTCCTCCATGCTTCACGGTGGGAAATAGGCATGCAGATATCATCCGTTCACCTCTGCATCTCACGAAGACACGGCGGTTGGAAAGGACAGTTTTACACCGGTCGAATGTTCATTGCTCGTGTTTCTTGGCCCATGCAAGTCTCCTCTTATTACTGGTGTCCTTTAGTAGTTTGTATCTTTGCAGCAATTCGAACATGAAGGCCTGATTCACACAGTCTCCTCTGAACAGTTGATGTTGAGATGTTACTTGAACTATGTGAAGCATTTATTTGGGCTGCAATTTCCGAGGCAGGTAACTCTAACCCTCTGGGTCTTCCTTTCCTGTGGCTGTCCTCGTGAGAGCCATTTTCATCATAGTGCTTGATTGTTTTTGCTTCTGCACTTAAAGAAACTTTGAAAGTTCTGTACATTTTTCAGAAATGACTGAACTTCATGTGATGATGGCCTGTTGTTTGGTCTTTCACCAAATCACCCCTACCTTGTCACAACACAACTGATTGGCTCAAACGCATTAAGAAGGAAAGAAATTCCACAAATTAACTTTTAGCAAGGCATACCTGTTAATTGAAATGCATTCCAGGTGACTACCTCAGGAAGCTGGTTGAGAGAATGCCAAGAGTGTGCAAAGCTGTCATCAAGGCCAAGGGTGGCTACTTTGAAGAATTTAAAATATGTTTTTCAGTTGCAAACCGTAGTCTGCCTTTTTTTATGGCTGTTCTGGAGCAGTGTCTTCTTCCTTGCTTTTTCGCCTTGCAGGTTATGTCGATATAGGACTCGTTTTACTGTGGATATAGATACTTTTGTACCCGTTTCCTCCAGCATCTTCACAAGGTCCTTTGCTGTTGTTCTGGGATTGATTTGCACTTTTCACACCAAAGTAGGTTCATCTCTAGGAGACAGAACCGGTCTCCTTTCTGAGCGGTATGATGGCTGCGTGGTCCCATGGAGTTTATACTTGCGAACTATTGTTTGTACAGATGAATGTGGTACCCTCAGGCATTTGGATATTGCTCCCAAGGATGAACCAGACTTGTGGAGGTCTACAATTTCTTTTCTGAGGTGTTGGCTTATTTCTTTTGATTTTCCTTACGATGTCAAGCAAAGAGGTACTGGGTTTGAAGGTAGGCCTTGAAATACATCCACAGGTACACCTCCAATTGACTCAAATGTTGTCAATTAGCCTATCAGAAGCTTCTAAAGCTATGACATCATTTTCTGGAATTTTCAAAGCTGTTTAAAGGCACAGTCAACTTAGTGAATGTGATCTTCTGACCCACAGGAATTGTGATACAGTGAATTATAAGTGAAATAATCTGTCTGTAAACAATTGTTGGAAAATGTATGTCATGCACAAAGTAGATGTCCTTACCTACATGCCAAAACTATAGTTTAACAAGAAATTTGTGGAGTGGTTGAAAAACGTTTTTTAATGACTCCAACCTAAGTGTATATAAACTTCCGACTTCAACTGTATGTTTACACACAAATATATACAGTATGCACATTTGCAAAAATATGTTGAGTCTTTACTAAGGGCCACTTCTCTCAGCTTCATGACCACAGACAGATGTTGAGTCTTTACTAGGGGCCACCTCTCTCAGCTTCATGACCACAGACAGATGTTGAGTCTTTACTAGGGGCCACCTCTCTCAGCTTCATGACCACAGACAGATGTTGAGTCTTTACTAGGGGCCACCTCTCTCAGCTTCATGACCACAGACAGATGTTGAGTCTTTACTAGGGGCCACCTCTCTCAGCTTCATGACCACAGACAGATGTTGAGTCTTTACTAGGGGCCACCTCTCTCCGCTTCATGACCACAGACAGATGTTGAGTCTTTACTAGGGGCCACCCTCTCCGCTTCATGACCACAGACAGATGTTGAGTCTTTACTAGGGGCCACCTCTCTCCGCTTCATGACCACAGACAGATGTTGAGTCTTTACTAGGGGCCAACTCTCTCAGCTTCATGACCACAGACAGATGTTGAGTCTTTACTAGGGGCCACCTCTCTCAGCTTCATGACCACAGACAGATGTTGAGTCTTTACTAGGGGCCAACTCTCTCCACTTCATGACCACAGACAGATGTTGAGTCTTTACTAGGGGCCACCTCTCTCAGCTTCTAGCTTTGTGACTACAGAGAGAGGGGAAATGTCAATCATTTCAAGCCTAGTTGAATACTCATGGACACAACTGACAACAATAACAAAACAGAATAAATGTGTTTTATTTCTCTCTCTCTCTCTCTCTCTCTCTCTCTCTCTCTCACACACACACACACACACACACACACACACACACACACACACACACACACACACACACACACACACACACACACACACACACACACACACACACACACACACACACACACAAACATGCACCTTTCCTCTGTATAATCATGGGAAGGGCTACAGAATCAGTGTTAAGTTCAAGACAGTCAATAAGAGTGAGTCATGATTCAGTGATACCATTGACTGAGTGATTCAGTGAATCAGTGATACAGTTTATTCAGTGATTCAGTTATCCCATTGACTGAGTGATTCAGTGAATCAGTGATACAGTTTATTCAGTGATTCAGTTATACAGTTTATTCAGTGACTCAGCGATTCAGTGATAGTTTATTCAGTGATTCAGAGATACCATTGACTCAGTGAATCAGTTTATTCAGTGATTCAGTTGTTCAACCTTTCCTCACGACTGACTCCACTAAACGGTTCAGTGGTTGCTAGGCCGTCCAGCTCTTCTCCAGTTCCACCAGCTCCATACCTTCACAGTAGGACCGAGGACGCAGCGCCCTCACCTGGACAAACAAACAAACAACAGCTTACCATCTCTAACTCTACCTCTGTCTCTTTCTCCCTCTCTATCTCTTCCTCTGTCTCTTTCTCTCTCTCTACCTCTGTCTCTTTCTGTCTCTTTCTGTCTCTCTCTTCTCCCTCTCTATCTCTTCCTCTGTCTCTTTCTCTCTATCTATCTCTTCCTCTGTCTCTTTCTGTCTCTCTCTTCTCCCTCTCTATCTCTTCCTCTGTCTCTTTCTCCCTCTCCATCTCTTCCTCTGTCTCTTTCTGTCTCTCTCTATCTCTACCTCTGTCTCTTTCTCCTTCTATATCTCTTCCTCTGTCTCTTTCTGTCTCTCTTTTCTCCTTCTCTATCTCTTCCTCTGTCTCTTTCTGTCTCTCTCTTCTCCCTCTCTATCTCTACCCCTGTCTCTTCCTGTCTCTCTCTTCTCCCTCTCTAACTCTACCTCTCTCTTTCTCCTTCTCTATCTCTTCCTCTGTCTCTCTCTTCTCCCTCTATCTCTTCCCCTGTCTCTTTCTCCCTCTCTATCTCTACCTCTCTCTTTCTCCTTCTCTATCTCGTCCTCTGTCTCTTTCTCCCTCTCTATCTCTTCCTCTGTCTCTCTCTTCTCCTCTCTATCTAGGATAGTTGCTGTAGCAGGGTGAAGGGTTGTAGTCTGTAGGTACCGGGGTGGTTCTGTGTGTAGAGGATAGTTGCTGTAGCAGGGGGAAGGGTTGTAGTCTGTAGGTACCGGGGTGGTTCTGTGTGTAGAGGATAGTTGCTGTAGCAGGGGAAGGGTTGTAGTCTGTAGGTACCGGGGTGGTTCTGTGTGTAGAGGATAGTTGCTGTAGCAGGGGGAAGGGTTGTAGTCTGTAGGTACCGGGGTGGTTCTGTGTGTAGAGGATAGTTGCTGTAGCAGGGGAAGGGTTGTAGTCTGTAGGTACCGGGGTGGTTCTGTGTGTAGAGGATAGTTGCTGTAGCAGGGGGAAGGGTTGTAGTCTGTAGGTACCGGGGTGGTTCTGTGTGTAGAGGATAGTTGCTGTAGCAGGGGGAAGGGTTGTAGTCTGTAGGTACCGGGGTGGTTCTGTGTGTAGAGGATAGTTGCTGTAGCAGGGGGAAGGGTTGTAGTCTGTAGGTACCGGGGTGGTTCTGTGTGTAGAGGATAGTTGCTGTAGCAGGGGGAAGGGTTGTAGTCTGTAGGTACCGGGGTGGTTCTGTGTGTAGAGGATAGTTGCTGTAGCAGGGGGAAGGGTTGTAGTCTGTAGGTACCGGGGTGGTTCTGTGTGTTAAGGATAGTTGCTGTAGCAGGGGGAAGGGTTGTAGTCTGTAGGTACCGGGGTGGTTCTGTGTGTAGAGGATAGTTGCTGTAGCAGGGGGAAGGGTTGTAGTCTGTAGGTACCGGGGTGGTTCTGTGTGTAGAGGATAGTTGCTGTAGCAGGGGGAAGGGTTGTAGTCTGTAGGTACCGGGGTGGTTCTGTGTGTAGAGGATAGTTGCTGTAGCAGGGGGAAGGGTTGTAGTCTGTAGGTACCGGGGTGGTTCTGTGTGTAGAGGATAGTTGCTGTAGCAGGGGGAAGGGTTGTAGTCTGTAGGTACCGGGGTGGTTCTGTGTGTAGAGGATAGTTGCTGTAGCAGGGGAAGGGTTGTAGTCTGTAGGTACCGGGGTGGTTCTGTGTGTAGAGGATAGTTGCTGTAGCAGGGGGAAGGGTTGTAGTCTGTAGGTACCGGGGTGGTTCTGTGTGTAGAGGATAGTTGCTGTAGCAGGGGGAAGGGTTGTAGTCTGTAGGTACCGGGGTGGTTCTGTGTGTAGAGGATAGTTGCTGTAGCAGGGGAAGGGTTGTAGTCTGTAGGTACCGGGGTGGTTCTGTGTGTAGAGGATAGTTGCTGTAGCAGGGGGAAGGGTTGTAGTCTGTAGGTACCGGGGTGGTTCTGTGTGTAGAGGATAGTTGCTGTAGCAGTGGGAAGGGTTGTAGTCTGTAGGTACCGGGGTGGTTCTGTGTGTAGAGGATAGTTGCTGTAGCAGGGGGAAGGGTTGTAGTCTGTAGGTACCGGGGTGGTTCTGTGTGTAGAGGATAGTTGCTGTAGCAGGGGAAGGGTTGTAGTCTGTAGGTACCGGGGTGGTTCTGTGTGTAGAGGATAGTTGCTGTAGCAGGGGGAAGGGTTGTAGTCTGTAGGTACCGGGGTGGTTCTGTGTGTAGAGGATAGTTGCTGTAGCAGGGGGAAGGGTTGTAGTCTGTAGGTACCGGGGTGGTTCTGTGTGTAGAGGATAGTTGCTGTAGCAGGGGGAAGGGTTGTAGTCTGTAGGTACCGGGGTGGTTCTGTGTGTTGAGGATAGTTGCTGTAGCAGGGGGAAGGGTTGTAGTCTGTAGGTACCGGGGTGGTTCTGTGTGTAGAGGATAGTTGCTGTAGCAGGGGGAAGGGTTGTAGTCTGTAGGTACCGGGTGGTTCTGTGTGTAGAGGATAGTTGCTGTAGCAGGGGGAAGGGTTGTAGTCTGTAGGTACCGGGGTGGTTCTGTGTGTAGAGGATAGTTGCTGTAGCAGGGGGAAGGGTTGTAGTCTGTAGGTACCGGGGTGGTTCTGTGTGTAGAGGATAGTTGCTGTAGCAGGGGGAAGGGTTGTAGTCTGTAGGTACCGGGGTGGTTCTGTGTGTAGAGGATAGTTGCTGTAGCAGGGGGAAGGGTTGTAGTCTGTAGGTACCGGGGTGGTTCTGTGTGTAGAGGATAGTTGCTGTAGCAGGGGGAAGGGTTGTAGTCTGTAGGTACCGGGGTGGTTCTGTGTGTAGAGGATAGTTGCTGTAGCAGGGGGAAGGGTTGTAGTCTGTAGGTACCGGGGTGGTTCTGTGTGTAGAGGATAGTTGCTGTAGCAGGGGGAAGGGTTGTAGTCTGTAGGTACCGGGGTGGTTCTGTGTGTAGAGGATAGTTGCTGTAGCAGGGGGAAGGGTTGTAGTCTGTAGGTACCGGGGTGGTTCTGTGTGTAGAGGATAGTTGCTGTAGCAGGGGGAAGGGTTGTAGTCTGTAGGTACCGGGGCGGTTCTGTGTGTAGAGGATAGTTGCTGTAGCAGGGGGAAGGGTTGTAGTCTGTAGGTACCGGGCGGTTCTGTGTGTAGAGGATAGTTGCTGTAGCAGGGGGAAGGGTTGTAGTCTGTAGGTACCGGGGCGGTTCTGTGTGTAGAGGATAGTTGCTGTAGCAGGGGAAGGGTTGTAGTCTGTAGGTACCGGGCGGTTCTGTGTGTAGAGGATAGTTGCTGTAGCAGGGGGAAGGGTTGTAGTCTGTAGGTACCGGGGCGGTTCTGTGTGTAGAGGATAGTTGCTGTAGCAGGGGAAGGGTTGTAGTCTGTAGGTACCGGGGCGGTTCTGTGTGTAGAGGATAGTTGCTGTAGCAGGGGGAAGGGTTGTAGTCTGTAGGTACCGGGGCGGTTCTGTGTGTAGAGGATAGTTGCTGTAGCAGGGGGAAGGGTTGTAGTCTGTAGGTACCGGGCGGTTCTGTGTGTAGAGGATAGTTGCTGTAGCAGGGGGAAGGGTTGTAGTCTGTAGGTACCGGGGCGGTTCTGTGTGTAGAGTATAGTTGCTGTAGCAGGGGGAAGGGTTGTAGTCTGTAGGTACCGGGGTGGTTCTGTGTGTAGAGGATAGTTGCTGTAGCAGGGGGAAGGGTTGTAGTCTGTAGGTACCGGGGTGGTTCTGTGTGTAGAGGATAGTTGCTGTAGCAGGGGGAAGGGTTGTAGTCTGTAGGTACCGGGGTGGTTCTGTGTGTAGAGGATAGTTGCTGTAGCAGGGGGAAGGGTTGTAGTCTGTAGGTACCGGGGCGGTTCTGTGTGTAGAGGATAGTTGCTGTAGCAGGGGGAAGGGTTGTAGTCTGTAGGTACCGGGGCGGTTCTGTGTGTAGAGGATAGTTGCTGTTGCAGGGGGAAGGGTTGTAGTCTGTAGGTACCGGGGCGGTTCTGTGTGTAGAGGATAGTTCCTGTAGCAGGGGGAAGGGTTGTAGTCTGTAGGTACCGGGGTGGTTCTGTGTGTAGAGGATAGTTGCTGTAGCAGGGGGAAGGGTTGTAGTCTGTAGGTACCGGGGTGGTTCTGTGTGTAGAGGATAGTTGCTGTAGCAGGGGGAAGGGTTGTAGTCTGTAGGTACCGGGGTGGTTCTGTGTGTAGAGGATAGTTGCTGTAGCAGGGGGAAGGGTTGTAGTCTGTAGGTACCGGGGTGGTTCTGTGTGTAGAGGATAGTTGCTGTAGCAGGGGGAAGGGTTGTAGTCTGTAGGTACCGGGGTGGTTCTGTGTGTAGAGGATAGTTGCTGTAGCAGGGGGAAGGGTTGTAGTCTGTAGGTACCGGGGTGGTTCTGTGTGTAGAGGATAGTTGCTGTAGCAGGGGGAAGGGTTGTAGTCTGTAGGTACCGGGGTGGTTCTGTGTGTAGAGGATAGTTGCTGTAGCAGGGGGAAGGGTTGTAGTCTGTAGGTACCGGGGTGGTTCTGTGTGTAGAGGATAGTTGCTGTAGCAGGGGAAGGGTTGTAGTCTGTAGGTACCGGGGTGGTTCTGTGTGTAGAGGATAGTTGCTGTAGCAGGGGGAAGGGTTGTAGTCTGTAGGTACCGGGGTGGTTCTGTGTGTAGAGGATAGTTGCTGTAGCAGGGGGAAGGGTTGTAGTCTGTAGGTACCGGGGTGGTTCTGTGTGTAGAGGATAGTTGCTGTAGCACCGGGGGGGGAAGGGTTGTAGTCTGTAGGTACCGGGGTGGTTCTGTGTGTAGAGGATAGTTGCTGTAGCAGGGGGAAGGGTTGTAGTCTGTAGGTACCGGGGTGGTTCTGTGTGTAGAGGATAGTTCCTGTAGCAGGGGGAAGGGTTGTAGTCTGTAGGTACCGGGGTGGTTCTGTGTGTAGAGGATAGTTGCTGTAGCAGGGGGAAGGGTTGTAGTCTGTAGGTACCGGGGTGGTTCTGTGTGTAGAGGATAGTTGCTGTAGCAGGGGGAAGGGTTGTAGTCTGTAGGTACCGGGGTGGTTCTGTGTGTTGTAGATAGTTGCTGTAGCAGGGGAAGGGTTGTAGTCTGTAAGTACCGGGGTGGTTCTGTGTGTAGAGGATAGTTGCTGTAGCAGGGGGAAGGGTTGTAGTCTATAGGTACCGGGGTGGTTCTGTGTGTAGAGGATAGTTGCTGTAGCAGGGGGAAGGGTTGTAGTCTGTAGGTACCGGGGTGGTTCTGTGTGTAGAGGATAGTTGCTGTAGCAGGGGGAAGGGTTGTAGTTGGTACCGGGGTGGTTCTGTGTGTAGAGGATAGTTGCTGTAGCAGGGGGAAGGGTTGTAGTCTGTAGGTACCGGGCGGTTCTGTGTGTAGAGGATAGTTGCTGTTGCAGGGGGAAGGGTTGTAGTCTGTAGGTACCGGGGCGGTTCTGTGTGTAGAGGATAGTTGCTGTAGCAGGGGGAAGGGTTGTAGTCTGTAGGTACCGGGGTGGTTCTGTGTGTAGAGGATAGTTGCTGTAGCAGGGGGAAGGGTTGTAGTCTGTAGGTACCGGGGTGGTTCTGTGTGTAGAGGATAGTTGCTGTAGCAGGGGGAAGGGTTGTAGTCTGTAGGTACCGGGGTGGTTCTGTGTGTAGAGGATAGTTGCTGTAGCAGGGGGAAGGGTTGTAGTCTGTAGGTACCGGGGTGGTTCTGTGTGTAGAGGATAGTTCCTGTAGCAGGGGAAGGGTTGTAGTCTGTAGGTACCGGGGTGGTTCTGTGTGTAGAGGATAGTTGCTGTAGCAGGGGGAAGGGTTGTAGTCTGTAGGTACCGGGGTGGTTCTGTGTGTAGAGGATAGTTGCTGTAGCAGGGGGGAAGGGTTGTAGTCTGTAGGTACCGGGGTGGTTCTGTGTGTAGAGGATAGTTGCTGTAGCAGGGGGAAGGGTTGTAGTCTGTAGGTACCGGGGTGGTTCTGTGTGTAGAGGATAGTTGCTGTAGCAGGGGGAAGGGTTGTAGTCTGTAGGTACCGGGGTGGTTCTGTGTGTAGAGGATAGTTGCTGTAGCAGGGGGAAGGGTTGTAGTCTGTAGGTACCGGGGTGGTTCTGTGTGTAGAGGATAGTTGCTGTAGCAGGGGGAAGGGTTGTAGTCTGTAGGTACCGGGGTGGTTCTGTGTGTAGAGGATAGTTGCTGTAGCAGGGGGAAGGGTTGTAGTCTGTAGGTACCGGGGTGGTTCTGTGTGTAGAGGATAGTTGCTGTAGCAGGGGGAAGGGTTGTAGTCTGTAGGTACCGGGGTGGTTCTGTGTGTAGAGGATAGTTCCTGTAGCAGGGGGAAGGGTTGTAGTCTGTAGGTACCGGGGTGGTTCTGTGTGTAGAGGATAGTTGCTGTAGCAGGGGGAAGGGTTGTAGTCTGTAGGTACCGGGGTGGTTCTGTGTGTAGAGGATAGTTGCTGTAGCAGGGGGAAGGGTTGTAGTCTGTAGGTACCGGGGTGGTTCTGTGTGTTGTAGATAGTTGCTGTAGCAGGGGAAGGGTTGTAGTCTGTAAGTACCGGGGTGGTTCTGTGTGTAGAGGATAGTTGCTGTAGCAGGGGGAAGGGTTGTAGTCTATAGGTACCGGGGTGGTTCTGTGTGTAGAGGATAGTTGCTGTAGCAGGGGGAAGGGTTGTAGTCTGTAGGTACCGGGGTGGTTCTGTGTGTAGAGGATAGTTGCTGTAGCAGGGGGAAGGGTTGTAGTCTGTAGGTACCGGGGTGGTTCTGTGTGTAGAGGATAGTTGCTGTAGCAGGGTGAAGGGTTGTAGTTGGTACCGGGGTGGTTCTGTGTGTAGAGGATAGTTGCTGTAGCAGGGGGAAGGGTTGTAGTCTGTAGGTACCGGGGTGGTTCTGTGTGTTGTAGATAGTTGCTGTAGCAGGGGGAAGGGTTGTAGTCTGTAGGTACCGGGGTGGTTCTGTGTGTAGAGGATAGTTGCTGTAGCAGGGGGAAGGGTTGTAGTCTGTAGGTACCGGGGTGGTTCTGTGTGTAGAGGATAGTTGCTGTAGCAGGGGGAAGGGTTGTAGTCTGTAGGTACCGGGGTGGTTCTGTGTGTAGAGGATAGTTGCTGTAGCAGGGGAAGGGTTGTAGTCTGTAGGTACCGGGGTGGTTCTGTGTGTAGAGGATAGTTGCTGTAGCAGGGGGAAGGGTTGTAGTCTGTAGGTACCGGGGTGGTTCTGTGTGTAGAGGATAGTTGCTGTAGCAGGGGAAGGGTTGTAGTCTGTAGGTACCGGGGTGGTTCTGTGTGTAGAGGATAGTTGCTGTAGCAGGGGGAAGGGTTGTAGTCTGTAGGTACCGGGGTGGTTCTGTGTGTAGAGGATAGTTGCTGTAGCAGGGGGAAGGGTTGTAGTCTGTAGGTACCGGGGTGGTTCTGTGTGTAGAGGATAGTTGCTGTAGCAGGGGGAAGGGTTGTAGTCTGTAGGTACCGGGGTGGTTCTGTGTGTAGAGGATAGTTGCTGTAGCAGGGGGAAGGGTTGTAGTCTGTAGGTACCGGGGTGGTTCTGTGTGTAGAGGATAGTTGCTGTAGCAGGGGGAAGGGTTGTAGTCTGTAGGTACCGGGCGGTTCTGTGTGTAGAGGATAGTTGCTGTAGCAGGGGAAGGGTTGTAGTCTGTAGGTACCGGGGCGGTTCTGTGTGTAGAGGATAGTTGCTGTAGCAGGGGGAAGGGTTGTAGTCTGTAGGTACCGGGGTGGTTCTGTGTGTAGAGGATAGTTGCTGTAGCAGGGGGAAGGGTTGTAGTCTGTAGGTACCGGGGTGGTTCTGTGTGTAGAGGATAGTTGCTGTAGCAGGGGGAAGGGTTGTAGTCTGTAGGTACCGGGGTGGTTCTGTGTGTAGAGGATAGTTGCTGTAGCAGGGGGAAGGGTTGTAGTCTGTAGGTACCGGGGTGGTTCTGTGTGTAGAGGATAGTTGCTGTAGCAGGGGGAAGGGTTGTAGTCTGTAGGTACCGGGCGGTTCTGTGTGTAGAGGATAGTTGCTGTAGCAGGGGAAGGGTTGTAGTCTGTAGGTACCGGGGCGGTTCTGTGTGTAGAGGATAGTTGCTGTTGCAGGGGGAAGGGTTGTAGTCTGTAGGTACCGGGGTGGTTCTGTGTGTAGAGGATAGTTGCTGTAGCAGGGGAAGGGTTGTAGTCTGTAGGTACCGGGGTGGTTCTGTGTGTAGAGGATAGTTGCTGTAGCAGGGGGAAGGGTTGTAGTCTGTAGGTACCGGGGTGGTTCTGTGTGTAGAGGATAGTTGCTGTAGCAGGGGGAAGGGTTGTAGTCTGTAGGTACCGGGGTGGTTCTGTGTGTAGAGGATAGTTGCTGTAGCAGGGGAAGGGTTGTAGTCTGTAGGTACCGGGGTGGTTCTGTGTGTAGAGGATAGTTGCTGTAGCAGGGGGAAGGGTTGTAGTCTGTAGGTACCGGGGTGGTTCTGTGTGTAGAGGATAGTTGCTGTAGCAGGGGGAAGGGTTGTAGTCTGTAGGTACCGGGGTGGTTCTGTGTGTAGAGGATAGTTGCTGTAGCAGGGGGAAGGGTTGTAGTCTGTAGGTACCGGGGTGGTTCTGTGTGTAGAGGATAGTTGCTGTAGCAGGGGGAAGGGTTGTAGTCTGTAGGTACCGGGGTGGTTCTGTGTGTAGAGGATAGTTGCTGTAGCAGGGGGAAGGGTTGTAGTCTGTAGGTACCGGGGTGATTCTGTGTGTAGAGGATAGTTGCTGTAGCAGGGGGAAGGGTTGTAGTCTGTAGGTACCGGGGTGGTTCTGTGTGTAGAGGATAGTTGCTGTAGCAGGGGGAAGGGTTGTAGTCTGTAGGTACCGGGGTGGTTCTGTGTGTAGAGGATAGTTGCTGTAGCAGGGGGAAGGGTTGTAGTCTGTAGGTACCGGGGTGGTTCTGTGTGTAGAGGATAGTTGCTGTAGCAGGGGAAGGGTTGTAGTCTGTAGGTACCGGGGTGGTTCTGTGTGTAGAGGATAGTTGCTGTAGCAGGGGAAGGGTTGTAGTCTGTAGGTACCGGGGTGGTTCTGTGTGTAGAGGATAGTTCCTGTAGCAGGGGGAAGGGTTGTAGTCTGTAGGTACCGGGGTGGTTCTGTGTGTAGAGGATAGTTGCTGTAGCAGGGGGAAGGGTTGTAGTCTGTAGGTACCGGGGTGGTTCTGTGTGTAGAGGATAGTTGCTGTAGCAGGGGGAAGGGTTGTAGTCTGTAGGTACCGGGGTGGTTCTGTGTGTGTTGTAGATAGTTGCTGTAGCAGGGGGAAGGGTTGTAGTCTGTAAGTACCGGGGTGGTTCTGTGTGTAGAGGATAGTTGCTGTAGCAGGGGAAGGGTTGTAGTCTATAGGTACCGGGGTGGTTCTGTGTGTAGAGGATAGTTGCTGTAGCAGGGGGAAGGGTTGTAGTCTGTAGGTACCGGGGTGGTTCTGTGTGTAGAGGATAGTTGCTGTAGCAGGGTGAAGGGTTGTAGTTGGTACCGGGGTGGTTCTGTGTGTAGAGGATAGTTGCTGTAGCAGGGGGAAGGGTTGTAGTCTGTAGGTACCGGGGCGGTTCTGTGTGTAGAGGATAGTTGCTGTAGCAGGGGGAAGGGTTGTAGTCTGTAGGTACCGGGGTGGTTCTGTGTGTAGAGGATAGTTGCTGTAGCAGGGGGAAGGGTTGTAGTCTGTAGGTACCGGGGTGGTTCTGTGTGTAGAGGATAGTTGCTGTAGCAGGGGGAAGGGTTGTAGTCTGTAGGTACCGGGGTGGTTCTGTGTGTAGAGGATAGTTGCTGTAGCAGGGGGAAGGGTTGTAGTCTGTAGGTACCGGGGTGGTTCTGTGTGTAGAGGATAGTTGCTGTAGCAGGGGGAAGGGTTGTAGTCTGTAGGTACCGGGGTGGTTCTGTGTGTAGAGGATAGTTGCTGTAGCAGGGGGAAGGGTTGTAGTCTGTAGGTACCGGGGTGGTTCTGTGTGTAGAGGATAGTTGCTGTAGCAGGGGGAAGGGTTGTAGTCTGTAGGTACCGGGGTGGTTCTGTGTGTAGAGGATAGTTGCTGTAGCAGGGGGAAGGGTTGTAGTCTGTAGGTACCGGGGTGGTTCTGTGTGTAGAGGATAGTTGCTGTAGCAGGGGGAAGGGTTGTAGTCTGTAGGTACCGGGGTGGTTCTGTGTGTAGAGGATAGTTGCTGTAGCAGGGGAAGGGTTGTAGTCTGTAGGTACCGGGGTGGTTCTGTGTGTAGAGGATAGTTGCTGTAGCAGGGGGAAGGGTTGTAGTCTGTAGGTACCGGGGTGGTTCTGTGTGTAGAGGATAGTTGCTGTAGCAGGGGGAAGGGTTGTAGTCTGTAGGTACCGGGGTGGTTCTGTGTGTAGAGGATAGTTGCTGTAGCAGGGGGAAGGGTTGTAGTCTGTAGGTACCGGGGTGGTTCTGTGTGTAGAGGATAGTTGCTGTAGCAGGGGGAAGGGTTGTAGTCTGTAGGTACCGGGGTGGTTCTGTGTGTAGAGGATAGTTGCTGTAGCAGGGGAAGGGTTGTAGTCTGTAGGTACCGGGGTGGTTCTGTGTGTAGAGGATAGTTGCTGTAGCAGGGGGAAGGGTTGTAGTCTGTAGGTACCGGGGTGGTTCTGTGTGTAGAGGATAGTTGCTGTAGCAGGGGAAGGGTTGTAGTCTGTAGGTACCGGGGTGGTTCTGTGTGTAGAGGATAGTTGCTGTAGCAGGGGGAAGGGTTGTAGTCTGTAGGTACCGGGGTGGTTCTGTGTGTAGAGGATAGTTGCTGTAGCAGGGGAAGGGTTGTAGTCTGTAGGTACCGGGGTGGTTCTGTGTGTAGAGGATAGTTGCTGTAGCAGGGGGAAGGGTTGTAGTCTGTAGGTACCGGGGTGGTTCTGTGTGTAGAGGATAGTTGCTGTAGCAGGGGGAAGGGTTGTAGTCTGTAGGTACCGGGGTGGTTCTGTGTGTAGAGGATAGTTGCTGTAGCAGGGGAAGGGTTGTAGTCTGTAGGTACCGGGGTGGTTCTGTGTGTAGAGGATAGTTGCTGTAGCAGGGGGAAGGGTTGGTTGTACCGGGGTGGTTCTGTGTGTAGAGGATAGTTGCTGTAGCGGGGTGGTTCTGTGTGTAGAGGATAGTTGCTGTAGCAGGGGGAAGGGTTGTAGTCTGTAGGTACCGGGGTGGTTCTGTGTGTAGAGGATAGTTGCTGTAGCAGGGGAAGGGTTGTAGTCTGTAGGTACCGGGGTGGTTCTGTGTGTAGAGGATAGTTGCTGTAGCAGGGGAAGGGTTGTAGTCTGTAGGTACCGGGGTGGTTCTGTGTGTAGAGGATAGTTGCTGTAGCAGGGGGAAGGGTTGTAGTCTGTAGGTACCGGGGTGGTTCTGTGTGTAGAGGATAGTTGCTGTAGCAGGGGGAAGGGTTGTAGTCTGTAGGTACCGGGGTGGTTCTGTGTGTAGAGGATAGTTGCTGTAGCAGGGGGAAGGGTTGTAGTCTGTAGGTACCGGGGTGGTTCTGTGTGTAGAGGATAGTTGCTGTAGCAGGGGGAAGGGTTGTAGTCTGTAGGTACCGGGGTGGTTCTGTGTGTAGAGGATAGTTGCTGTAGCAGGGGAAGGGTTGTAGTCTGTAGGTACCGGGGTGGTTCTGTGTGTAGAGGATAGTTGCTGTAGCAGGGGAAGGGTTGTAGTCTGTAGGTACCGGGGTGGTTCTGTGTGTAGAGGATAGTTGCTGTAGCAGGGGAAGGGTTGTAGTCTGTAGGTACCGGGGTGGTTCTGTGTGTAGAGGATAGTTGCTGTAGCAGGGGAAGGGTTGTAGTCTGTAGGTACCGGGGTGGTTCTGTGTGTAGAGGATAGTTGCTGTAGCAGGGGGGAAGGGTTGTAGTCTGTAGGTACCGGGGTGGTTCTGTGTGTAGAGGATAGTTGCTGTAGCAGGGGGAAGGGTTGTAGTCTGTAGGTACCGGGGTGGTTCTGTGTGTAGAGGATAGTTGCTGTAGCAGGGGGAAGGGTTGTAGTCTGTAGGTACCGGGGTGGTTCTGTGTGTAGAGGATAGTTGCTGTAGCAGGGGGAAGGGTTGTAGTCTGTAGGTACCGGGGTGGTTCTGTGTGTAGAGGATAGTTGCTGTAGCAGGGGGAAGGGTTGTAGTCTGTAGGTACCGGGGTGGTTCTGTGTGTAGAGGATAGTTGCTGTAGCAGGGGGAAGGGTTGTAGTCTGTAGGTACCGGGGTGGTTCTGTGTGTAGAGGATAGTTGCTGTAGCAGGGGGAAGGGTTGTAGTCTGTAGGTACCGGGGTGGTTCTGTGTGTAGAGGATAGTTGCTGTAGCAGGGGGAAGGGTTGTAGTCTGTAGGTACCGGGGTGGTTCTGTGTGTAGAGGATAGTTGCTGTAGCAGGGGGAAGGGTTGTAGTCTGTAGGTACCGGGGTGGTTCTGTGTGTAGAGGATAGTTGCTGTAGCAGGGGGAAGGGTTGTAGTCTGTAGGTACCGGGGTGGTTCTGTGTGTAGAGGATAGTTGCTGTAGCAGGGGGAAGGGTTGTAGTCTGTAGGTACCGGGGTGGTTCTGTGTGTAGAGGATAGTTGCTGTAGCAGGGGGAAGGGTTGTAGTCTGTAGGTACCGGGGTGGTTCTGTTGTAGAGGAGTCTGTAGGTACCGGGGTGGTTCTGTGTGTAGAGGATAGTTGCTGTAGCAGGGGAAGGGTTGTAGTCTGTAGGTACCGGGGTGGTTCTGTGTGTAGAGGATAGTTGCTGTAGCAGGGGGAAGGGTTGTAGTCTGTAGGTACCGGGGTGGTTCTGTGTGTAGAGGATAGTTGCTGTAGCAGGGGAAGGGTTGTAGTCTGTAGGTACCGGGGTGGTTCTGTGTGTAGAGGATAGTTGCTGTAGCAGGGGGAAGGGTTGTAGTCTGTAGGTACCGGGGTGGTTCTGTGTGTAGAGGATAGTTGCTGTAGCAGGGGGAAGGGTTGTAGTCTGTAGGTACCGGGGTGGTTCTGTGTGTAGAGGATAGTTGCTGTAGCAGGGGGAAGGGTTGTAGTCTGTAGGTACCGGGGTGGTTCTGTGTGTTGTAGATAGTTGCTGTAGCAGGGGGAATGGTGTCCACTGGATGGGTTCTATGGGCCAGCTGCACACTGACAGGTCACTGGCTTTCCCAGAATCCAACACACACTCCGCCAGGCTGACCTCGCTGACCGCCCAGCCGTACTGGGAACTGGTGGGGAGAAAGGGATGAGGTGGGAACCATGACAACGTTTTACTATAGTTCTCTCTCATACACCTGTGTTACAGTTTGTGTGTTCTCTCTGTGTTACAGTTTACGTGTGTTCTCTCTGTGTTACAGTATGTGTGTGTTCTCTCTGTGTTACAGTATGTGTGTGTTCTCTCTGTGTTACAGTTTGTGTGTGTTCTCTCTGTGTTACAGTATGTGTGTGTTCTCTCTGTGTTACAGTTTATGTGTGTGTTCTCTCTGTGTTACAGTTTGTGTGTGTTCTCTCTGTGTTACAGTTTATGTGTGTGTTCTCTCTGTGTTACAGTTTATGTGTGTTCTCTCTGTGTTACAGTTTACGTGTGTTCTCTCTGTGTTACAGTTTGTGTGTGTTCTCTCTGTGTTACAGTATGTGTGTGTTCTCTCTGTGTTACACTATGTGTGTGTTCTCTCTGTGTTACAGTTTATGTGTGTGTTCTCTCTGTGTTACAGTTTGTGTGTGTTCTCTCTGTGTTACAGTTTATGTGTGTGTTCTCTCTGTGTTACAGTATGTGTGTGTTCTCTCTGTGTTACAGTATGTGTGTGTTCTCTCTGTGTTACAGTATGTGTGTGTTCTCTGTGTTACAGTTTATGTGTGTGTTCTCTCTGTGTTACAGTTTGTGTGTGTTCTCTCTGTGTTACAGTTTGTGTGTGTTCTCTCTGTGTTACAGTATGTGTGTGTTCTCTCTGTGTGTGTGTTCTCTCTGTGTGTGTTCTCTGTGTGTGTGTGTTCTCTCTGTGTGTGTGTGTTCTCTGTGTGTGTGTTCTCTGTGTGTGTGTGTTCTCTCTGTGTGTGTGTTCTCTGTGTGTGTGTTCTCTGTGTGTGTGTGTTCTCTGTGTGTGTTCTCTGTGTGTGTGTTCTCTCTGTGTGTGTGTTCTCTGTGGGTGTTCTCTCTGTGTGTATTCTCTCTGTGTGTGTTCTCTCTGTGTGTGTGTGTTCTCTGTGTTAGTGTATGTGTGTGTTCTCTCTGTGTGTGTGTTCTCTCTGTGTGTGTTCTCTCTGTGTGTGTGTTCTCTGTGTGTGTGTGTTCTCTGTGTGTGTGTGTCACCAACTTGTGTGGGTAGACGGTGTTGAGTTGTGTTCTCTCTGTGTGTGTTCTCTCTGTGTGTGTGTTCTCTGTGTGTGTTCTGTGTGTGTGTGTGTTCTCTCTGTGTGTGTTCTCTGTGTGTGTGTGTCACCAACTTGTGTGGGTAGACTGTGTTGAGGTGTGTTCCGTTGCTAGGGCAGGTGGAGGCCAGGGACAGCGTATCGTCGTGGTAACAGCAGGTGCGGTCGAGCGCCCTCCGGTGTAGCAACTCGTCGGAGCGGGTGAAGACGGGGTTATCCAACGAGTCAGCTGATCCACCGATGGACCGCCCCAGAAACGACCGACAGCTCGTCAAAGTGGTTGAACCTACGGTAGCTAACACACACGCATGCACGCACACACGCACACGCACATGCACGCACACACGCACACGCACAAAGGTCAATAAACCAGGTTATGTTATGATATCTATAACACACACACACACACACTCTGTCGGAAGGGAGACGCCCGTGTTTTCACACCAGAAACAGGAAGTCAGGTTGAACAGGAAGTGCGATGCCAGGAAACAGGGAGGGTCAGTTGTCAGTTGTTTCTGAAGTAACTTTAGAACCTGGTAGTGGATCAGAGAGAGACGGTACCAACCTGAACAGAGATGGGTTGGATCAGAGAGAGACGGTACCAACCAGAACAGAGATGGGTTGGATCAGAGAGAGACGGTACCAACCAGAACAGAGATGGGTTGGATCAGAGAGAGACGGTACCAACCAGAACAGAGATGGGTTGGATCAGACACAGAGAGAGAGATAGTACCAACCTGAACAGAGATGGGTTGGATCAGAGAGAGACGGTACCAACCAGAACAGAGATGGGTTGGATCAGACACAGAGAGAGAGAGATAGTACCAACCAGAACAGAGATGGGTTGGATCAGAGAGAGACAGTACCAACCAGAACAGAGATGGGTTGGATCAGACACAGAGAGAGAGAGAGATAGTACCAACCAGAACAGAGATGGGTTGGATCAGAGAGAGACGGTACCAACCAGAACAGAGATGGGTTGGATCAGAGAGAGACGGTACCAACCAGAACAGAGATGGGTTGGATCAGAGAGAGACAGTACCAACCTGAACAGAGATGGGTTGGATCAGAGAGAGACGGTACCAACCAGAACAGAGATGGGTTGGATCAGACACAGAGAGAGAGAGAGACGGTACCAACCAGAACAGAGATGGGTTGGATCAGAGAGAGACAGTACCAACCAGAACAGAGATGGGTTGGATCAGAGAGAGACAGTACCAACCAGAACAGAGATGGGTTTATAATGTAATTCAATATGAACCAGTTCAGTACCAGAACAGAGATGGGTTTATAATGTAATTCAATATGAACCAGTTCAGTACCAGAACAGAGATGGGTTTATAATGTAATACAATAGAAACCAGTTCAGTACCAGAACAGAGATGGGTTTATAATGTAATACAATAGAAACCAGTTCAGTACCAGAACAGAGATGGGTTTATAATGTAATACAATAGAAACCAGTTCAGTACCAGAACAGAGATGGGTTTATAATGTAATACAATAGGAACCAGTTCAGTACCAACCAGAACAGAGATGGGTTTATAATGTAATTCAATATGAACCAGTTCAGTACCAACCAGAACAGAGATGGGTTTATAATGTAATACAATAGAAACCAGTTCAGTACCAGAACAGAGATGGGTTTATAATGTAATACAATATGAACCAGTTCAGTACCAGAACAGAGATGGGTTTATAATGTAATACAATAGAAACCAGTTCAGTACCAGAACAGAGATGGGTTTATAATGTAATACAATAGGAACCAGTTCAGTACCAGAACAGAGATGGGTTTATAATGTAATACAATAGGAACCAGTTCAGTACCAGAACAGAGATGGGTTTATAATGTAATACAATAGAAACCAGTTCAGTACCAGAACAGAGATGGGTTTATAATGTAATACAATATGAACCAGTTCAGTACCAGAACAGAGATGGGTTTATAATGTAATACAATATGAACCAGTTCAGTACCAGAACAGAGATGGGTTTATAATGTAATACAATATGAACCAGTTCAGTACCAACCAGAACAGAGATGGGTTTATAATGTAATTCAATATGAACCAGTTCAGTACCAGAACAGAGATGGGTTTATAATGTAATACAATAGAAACCAGTTCAGTACCAGAACAGAGATGGGTTTATAATGTAATACAATATGAACCAGTTCAGTACCAGAACAGAGATGGGTTTATAATGTAATACAATAGAAACCAGTTCAGTACCAGAACAGAGATGGGTTTATAATGTAATACAATATGAACCAGTTCAGTACCAGAACAGAGATGGGTTTATAATGTAATACAATAGAAACCAGTTCAGTACCAGAACAGAGATGGGTTTATAATGTAATACAATAGAAACCAGTTCAGTACCAGAACAGAGATGGGTTTATAATGTAATACAATAGAAACCAGTTCAGTACCAGAACAGAGATGGGTTTATAATGTAATACAATATGAACCAGTTCAGTACCAACCAGAACAGAGATGGGTTTATAATGTAATACAATAGAAACCAGTTCAGTACCAGAACAGAGATGGGTTTATAATGTAATACAATAGGAACCAGTTCAGTACCAGAACAGAGATGGGTTTATAATGTAATACAATAGAAACCAGTTCAGTACCAGAACAGAGATGGGTTTATAATGTAATACAATAGGAACCAGTTCAGTACCAACCAGAACAGAGATGGGTTTATAATGTAATACAATAGAAACCAGTTCAGTACCAGAACAGAGATGGGTTTATAATGTAATACAATAGGAACCAGTTCAGTACCAACCAGAGATGGGTTTATAATGTAATACAATAGAAACCAGTTCAGTACCAGAACAGAGATGGGTTTATAATGTAATACAATAGAAACCAGTTCAGTACCAGAACAGAGATGGGTTTATAATGTAATAGAAACCAGTTCAGTACCAGAACAGAGATGGGTTTATAATGTAATACAATAGAAACCAGTTCAGTACCAGAACAGAGATGGGTTTATAATGTAATACAATAGAAACCAGTTCAGTACCAGAACAGAGATGGGTTTATAATGTAATACAATATGAACCAGTTCAGTACCAACCAGAACAGAGATGGGTTTATAATGTAATTCAATATGAACCAGTTCAGTACCAACCAGAACAGAGATGGGTTTATAATGTAATACAATAGAAACCAGTTCAGTACCAGAACAGAGATGGGTTTATAATGTAATACAATAGAAACCAGTTCAGTACCAACCAGAACAGAGATGGGTTTATAATGTAATACAATAGAAACCAGTTCAGTACCAACCAGAACAGAGATGGGTTTATAATGTAATACAATAGAAACCAGTTCAGTACCAACCAGAACAGAGATGGGTTTATAATGTAATACAATAGAAACCAGTTCAGTACCAGAACAGAGATGGGTTTATAATGTAATACAATAGAAACCAGTTCAGTACCAACCAGAACAGAGATGGGTTTATAATGTAATACAATAGGAACCAGTTCAGTACCAACCAGAAGAGAGATGGGTTTATAATGTAATACAATAGAAACCAGTTCAGTACCAACCAGAACAGAGATGGGTTTATAATGTAATACAATAGAAACCAGTTCAGTACCAGAACAGAGATGGGTTTATAATGTAATACAATAGAAACCAGTTCAGTACCAACCAGAACAGAGATGGGTTTATAATGTAATACAATAGGAACCAGTTCAGTACCAACCAGAACAGAGATGGGTTTATAATGTAATACAATATGAACCAGTTCAGTACCAGAACAGAGATGGGTTTATAATGTAATACAATAGAAACCAGTTCAGTACCAGAACAGAGATGGGTTTATAATGTAATACAATAGGAACCAGTTCAGTTCCTCCACCCATCATTTCCTGGTTCTATTTTCACTACTCTACTCCCTCAATACTAACAAATAGAGCTACTAACAGGTGTGTGTGTGTGGTGTGGTGTTGTGTGTGGTGTTGTGTGGTGTGGTGTGTGTGTGGTATGTGTGTGTGTGGGTGTGGTGGGTGTGGTGTGGTGTGTGTGGTGTGTGTGGTGTTGTGTGGTGTGTGTGTGGTATGTGTGTGTGTGGGTGTGGTGGGCGTGGTGTGGTGATTGTGGTGTGTGGTGTGTGGTGTTGTGTGGTGGGTGTGGTTGGTGTGGTGTGTGTGGTGTGGTGTGGTGAGTGTGGTGGGTGTGGTGGCGTGTGGTGTGGTGTGTGGTGGGTGGGTAGTGTGGTGGGTGTGTGGTGGGTGGGTAGTGTGGTGGGTGTGTGTGGGTGTGGTGTGTGGTTTGGTGGTGGGTGGTGTGGGGTGTGGTGTGTGGTGGGTGGTGGGTGGTGTGTGGTGTGGTTTGTGGTGTGGTGGGTGGCGTGGCGTGGTGGGTGGGTGGTGGGTGGTGTGTGGTGTGGTGGGTGGTATGGTGTGGTGTGTGGTATGGTGTGGTGGGTGATTGTGTGGTGTGTGGTGTGGTGGGTGATTGTGTGGTGTGTGGTGTGTGGTTTGGTGGTGGGTGGTGTGGTGTGTGGTGTGGTGTGTGGTGTGGTGTGTGGTGTGGTGGGTGTGGTGGGTGTGTGTGTGGTGTGTGGTTTGGTGGGTGTGGTGTGTGGTGTGGTGGGTGTGGTGTGGTGTGGTGGGTGTGGTGGGTGTGTGTGTGGTGGGTGTGTGTGTGGGAGGGGTGTTGGGTGTGGTGGCGTGTGGTGTGGTGTGGTGGGTGGGTGTGTGGTTGGTGTGGTGGTGTGTGGTGTGGTGGGTGTGGTGTGTGGGTGGTGTGGTGGGTGGGTGGGTGTGGTGTGGTGTGTGTGGTGGGTGTGGTGGTGTGTGGTGTGGTGTGGTGTGTGGGTGGTGTGGTGTGTGGGTGGTGTGGTGGGTGTGTGTGTGGTGTGGTGTGTGGTTTGGTGGTGGGTGGTGTGGGGTGTGGTGTGTGGTGGGTGGGTGGTGTGTGGTGTGGTGTGTGGTGTGGTTTGTGGTGTGGTGGGTGGTGTGGTGGGTGTGTGTGTGGTGTGGTGTGTGGTGGGTGGGTGTGGTGGGTGGTGTGGTGGTGTGTGGTGTGGTGTGGTGGGTGGGTGGGTGTGTGGTGTGGTGTGTGGTGTGGTGGGTGGTGTGGTGGTGTGTGGTGTGGTGTGGTGGGTGGGTGGGTGTGTGGTGTGTGGTGTGGTGTGGTGTGGTGGGTGGGTGGGTGGGTGTGTGGTGTGGTGTGTGGTGTGGTGGGTGTGGTGGGTGTGTGTGTGGTGTGTGGTATGGTGTGTGGTGTGGTGGGTGTGGTGGGTGTGGTGGGTGTGTGTGTGGTGTGTGGTTTGGTGGGTGTTTTGGGTGTATTGTGTGGTGTGGTGTGTGGTGTGGTGGGTGTGGTGGGTGTGTGTGTGGGGGGGTGTTGGGTGTGGTGTGTGGTGGGTGTGGTGGCGTGTGGTGTGGTGGGTGGGTGTGGTGGGTGTGGTGTTATGGGTGTGGTGTGGCGGGTGTGGTGTGATGGGTGTGGTGTGGTGTGTGGTGTGTGGTGTGTGGTGTGGTGGGTGGGTGTGTGGTGTGGTGGGTGTGGTGTGGTGTGATGGGTGTGGTGTGGTGTGTGGTGTGTGGTGTGTGGTGTGGTGGGTACCTGCTCCGTGTCTGGTCTACTTTAGTCTTTATCAACATGGCTCTGTATCGTCGCACCGCCAGCCAGGCCACGGCGCCAATTAGTGTAACTATGGCAACCAGCACACCAAGGCACGCCCCCACCAGCCACTGCTGCGTCATCCTCACGTCACAACGACGACCCATGAACCAGAAATGATCCCCCACAGGGCACCTGGAGAGAGAGAATACAGAGCACCTGGAAAGAGAGAATACAGAGCACCTGGAAAGAGAGACAGAGCACCTGGAGAGAGACGGAGCACCTGGAGAGAGAGACAGAGCACCTGGAGAGAGAGAATACAGAGCACCTGGAAAGAGAGACAGAGCACCTGGAGAGAGACGGAGCACCTGGGAGAGACGGAGCACCTGGAGAGAGACGGAGCACCTGGAGAGAGAGACAGAGCACCTGGAGAGAGAGAATACAGAGCACCTGGAGAGAGAGAATACAGAGCACCTGGAGAGAGAGAATACAGAGCACCTGGAGAGAGAGACAGAGCACCTGGAGAGAGAGAATACAGAGCACCTGGAGAGAGAGAATACAGAGCACCTGGAGAGAGAATACAGAGCACCTGGAGAGAGAGACAGAGCACCTGGAGAGAGAGAATACAGAGCACCTGGAGAGAGAGACAGAGCACCTGGAGAGAGAGACGGAGCACCTGGAGAGAGACGGAGTGCAGGTGCACGTATACAGTGCAGGTGCATTTATACGGAGACTTGATTACACACAGGTAGATTGTATTTATCATCATTAGTCATTTAGGTCAACATTGGATCATTCAGAGATCCTCACTGAACTTCTGGAGAGAGTTTGCTGCACTGAAAGTAAAGGGGGCTGAATAATTTTGCACGCCCAATTTTTCAGTTTGTGATTTGTCAAAAAGTTTGAAATATCCAATAAATGTCGTTCCACTTCATGATTGTGTCCCACTTGTTGTTGATTCTTCACAAACAAATACAGTTTTATATCTTTATGTTTGAAGCCTGAAATGTGGCAAAAGGTCGCAAAGTTCAAGGGGGCCGAATACTTTCACAAGGCACTGTACATTTATTAGCATGTCTTGTGATGTCTCTTTTTACTGTCTGTGTGTGTGTGTGTGTGTGTGTGTGTGTGTTCTTACTGGCAGAGGGGTGGTTGGTGAGGGTGGTGGGTACAGATGCCCTGGTTGTGACAGTAGTCAGAGTGACAGACCGAGGAACAGACGGCCATGTGACCTGGTCTGGACAAACACTCAAAACCTGCTGCAGGGCAGTTGAACAACCACAAACACACATCATCCTGCACACCTGGGGGAGGAGGAGAGGGAGAGAGAAGAGAGGGAAGGAGAGAACAGAGAAGGAAGAAGAGAAGAAGGAGAGAATGGAGAGGGAAGGAGAGAGGAGAGAGAAGGAGAGAACGGAGAGGGAGAGAGGGAACGAGAGAACGGAGAGAGAGAGAGGAGAGAGGGAGAGAGGAAGGGAGGAAAGGAGAGAGAGAGGAGAGAAGAGAGGGAGAGAGGAGGAGAGAGAAGAGAGGGAAGGAAAGAACGGAGAGAGAGAGGGAGAGAGAAGAGGGAAGGAGAGAAAGGAGAGGGAGAGGATAAGATAAGAAAAGAGGGAGGGAGGGAGAGAAAGGAGAGAGAGAGAAGAAGAAGAAAGGGAGAGAAGAACAGAAGGAAGGAGAGAATGGAGAGAATGGAGAGGAGAGAAGAAGGAGAGTAGGAAGGAAAGAGGGAGAGTAGGAGAGAAGGAGAGAGAAGAAAGGGAAGGAGAGAAGAGAGAGGGAGATTGAGAAGAAAGAGGAGGAGAGAGAAGGAGAGAACGGAGAGGGAGAGAGGGAACGAGAGAACGGAGAGGGAGAGGAGAGAGGAAGAGAGGGAACGAGAGAACGGAGAGGGAGAGGAGAGAGGGAGAGAGGAAGAGAGGGAAGGAGAGAATGGAGAGAGGGAGATTGAGAAGAAAGAGGAGGAGAGAGAAGAGAGCGAAGGAGAAAAAGGAGAGGGGATGAGGAGAGAAGAAGAGAGAGATTTTTTAACAAAAAGCTTTGACCAAAAAGCTAACAGTGTTTAATAGTTGAACAGTTCTGAGGATCTGGAGAACTCAAACAGAGCAGGCTTTGGTTACAGCCCAGCACTAACACACCCAATTACACCGAGCAAGGCCTTGAGGAGCAGTTCATTGGTTGAGCGGTATTAGTGCTGGGCTAAAACAAAACCTTGCACCGTCTGGCAGACCCCTGACTCACCTCCCACAGTAACGTTCGTAACCTTTGACCCTCTGAAGCTCCGCCCCTCTCTGACAGCCTGGGCCAATCCGGTGCGTTCCAGCAGAGACCCCGCTCCTGATACGCCCAGCCAGGCCAACGCTCCTGAGGTCCTAAACACCACCACACTCTGCACCACTCGACCTCTAGAGGATAGTTTAATATATTAATCACACTCTGTACCTCTAGAGGTTTAATATATTAATCACACTCTGTACCACTAGAGGTTTAATATATTAATCACACTCTGTACCACTAGAGGTTTAATATATTAATCACACTCTGTACCTCTAGAGGTTTAATATATTAATCACACTCTGTACCTCTAGAGGATAGTTTAATATATTAATCACACTCTGTACCTCTAGAGGTTTAATATATTAATCACACTCTGTACCTCTAGAGGTTTAATATATTAATCACACTCTGTACCTCTAGAGGTTTAATATATTAATCACACTCTGTACCTCTAGAGGTTTAATATATTAATCACACTCTGTACCTCTAGAGGTTTAATATATTAATCACACTCTGTACCTCTAGAGGTTTAATATATTAATCACACTCTGTACCTCTAGAGGATAGTTTAATATATTAATCACACTCTGTACCTCTTGAGGTTTAATATATTAATCACACTCTGTACCTCTAGAGGTTTAATATATTAATCACACTCTGTACCTCTAGAGGTTCAATATATTAATCACACTCTGTACCTCTAGAGGTTTAATATATTAATCACACTCTGTACCTCTAGAGGTTTAATATATTAATCACATTCTGTACCTCTAGAGGTTTAATATATTAATCACACTCTGTACCTCTAGAGGTTTAATATATTAATCACACTCTGTACCACTAGAGGATAGTTTAATATATTAATCACACTCTGTACCTCTAGAGGTTTAATATATTAATCACACTCTGTACCACTAGAGGATAGTTTAATATATTAATCACACTCTGTACCTCTAGAGGTTTAATATATTAATCACACTCTGTACCTCTAGAGGTTTAATATATTAATCACACTCTGTACCTCTAGAGGATAGTTTAATATATTAATCACACTCTGTACCTCTAGAGGATAGTTTAATATATTAATCACACTCTGTACCTCTAGAGGTTTAATATATTAATCACACTCTGTACCTCTAGAGGATAGTTCAATATATTAATCACACTCTGTACCTCTAGAGGATAGTTCAATATATTAATCACACTCTGTACCTCTAGAGGATAGTTTAATATATTAATCACACTCTGTACCTCTAGAGGTTTAATATATTAATCACACTCTGTACCACTAGAGGTTTAATATATTAATCACACTCTGTACCTCTAGAGGTTTAATATATTAATCACACTCTGTACCTCTAGAGGTTTAATATATTAATCACACTCTGTACCTCTAGAGGTTTAATATATTAATCACACTCTGTACCACTAGAGGTTTAATATATTAATCACACTCTGTACCACTAGAGGTTCAATATATTAATCACACTCTGTACCACTAGAGGTTTAATATATTAATCACACTCTGTACCTCTAGAGGATAGTTTAATATATTAATCACACTCTGTACCTCTAGAGGTTTAATATATTAATCACACTCTGTACCTCTAGAGGTTTAATATATTAATCACACTCTGTACCTCTAGAGGATAGTTTAATATATTAATCACACTCTGTACCTCTAGAGGTTTTAATATATTAATCACACTCTGTACCTCTAGAGGATAGTTTAATATATTAATCACACTCTGTACCTCTAGAGGTTTAATATATTAATCACACTCTGTACCACTAGAGGATAGTTTAATATATTAATCACACTCTGTACCTCTAGAGGTTTAATATATTAATCACACTCTGTACCTCTAGAGGATAGTTCAATATATTAATCACACTCTGTACCTCTAGAGGTTTAATATATTAATCACACTCTGTACCTCTAGAGGATAGTTTAATATATTAATCACACTCTGTACCTCTAGAGGATAGTTCAATATATTAATCACACTCTGTACCTCTAGACTCTAGAGGATAGTTCAATATATTAATCACACTCTGTACCTCTAGAGGATAGTTTAATATATTAATCACACTCTGTACCTCTAGAGGTTTAATATATTAATCACACTCTGTACCACTAGAGGTTTAATATATTAATCACACTCTGTACCACTAGAGGTTCAATATATTAATCACACTCTGTACCACTAGAGGTTTAATATATTAATCACACTCTGTACCTCTAGAGGATAGTTTAATATATTAATCACACTGTACCTCTAGAGGTTAAATATATTAATCACACTCTGTACCTCTAGAGGTTTAATATATTAATCACACTCTGTACCTCTAGAGGATAGTTTAATATATTAATCACACTCTGTACCACTAGAGGTTTAATATATTAATCACACTCTGTACCTCTAGAGGTTTCATATATTAATCACACTCTGTACCTCTAGAGGTTTAATATATTAATCACACTCTGTACCTCTAGAGGATAGTTTAATATATTAATCACACTCTGTACCTCTAGAGGTTTAATATATTAATCACACTCTGTACCTCTAGAGGATAGTTTAATATATTAATCACACTCTGTACCTCTAGAGGTTTAATATATTAATCACACTCTGTACCTCTAGAGGTTTAATATATTAATCACACTCTGTACCTCTAGAGGTTTAATATATTAATCACACTCTGTACCTCTAGAGGATAGTTTAATATATTAATCACACTCTGTACCTCTAGAGGATAGTTTAATATATTAATCACACTCTGTACCACTAGAGGATAGTTCAATATATTAATCACACTCTGTACCTCTAGAGGATAGTTCAATATATTAATCACACTCTGTACCTCTAGAGGTTTAATATATTAATCACACTCTGTACCTCTAGAGGATAGTTCAATATATTAATCACACTCTGTACCTCTAGAGGATAGTTCAATATATTAATCACACTCTGTACCTCTAGAGGATAGTTTAATATATTAATCACACTCTGTACCTCTAGAGGTTTAATATATTAATCACACTCTGTACCACTAGAGGTTTAATATATTAATCACACTCTGTACCTCTAGAGGTTTAATATATTAATCACACTCTGTACCTCTAGAGGTTTAATATATTAATCACACTCTGTACCTCTAGAGGTTTAATATATTAATCACACTCTGTACCACTAGAGGTTTAATATATTAATCACACTCTGTACCACTAGAGGTTCAATATATTAATCACACTCTGTACCACTAGAGGTTTAATATATTAATCACACTCTGTACCTCTAGAGGATAGTTTAATATATTAATCACACTCTGTACCTCTAGAGGTTTAATATATTAATCACACTCTGTACCTCTAGAGGTTTAATATATTAATCACACTCTGTACCTCTAGAGGATAGTTTAATATATTAATCACACTCTGTACCTCTAGAGGTTTTAATATATTAATCACACTCTGTACCTCTAGAGGATAGTTTAATATATTAATCACACTCTGTACCTCTAGAGGTTTAATATATTAATCACACTCTGTACCACTAGAGGATAGTTTAATATATTAATCACACTCTGTACCTCTAGAGGTTTAATATATTAATCACACTCTGTACCTCTAGAGGATAGTTCAATATATTAATCACACTCTGTACCTCTAGAGGTTTAATATATTAATCACACTCTGTACCTCTAGAGGATAGTTTAATATATTAATCACACTCTGTACCTCTAGAGGATAGTTCAATATATTAATCACACTCTGTACCTCTAGAGGTTAAATATATTAATCACACTCTGTACCTCTAGAGGATAGTTTAATATATTAATCACACTCTGTACCTCTAGAGGTTTAATATATTAATCACACTCTGTACCACTAGAGGTTTAATATATTAATCACACTCTGTACCACTAGAGGTTCAATATATTAATCACACTCTGTACCACTAGAGGTTTAATATATTAATCACACTCTGTACCTCTAGAGGATAGTTTAATATATTAATCACACTGTACCTCTAGAGGTTAAATATATTAATCACACTCTGTACCTCTAGAGGTTTAATATATTAATCACACTCTGTACCTCTAGAGGATAGTTTAATATATTAATCACACTCTGTACCACTAGAGGTTTAATATATTAATCACACTCTGTACCTCTAGAGGTTTCATATATTAATCACACTCTGTACCTCTAGAGGTTTAATATATTAATCACACTCTGTACCTCTAGAGGATAGTTTAATATATTAATCACACTCTGTACCTCTAGAGGTTTAATATATTAATCACACTCTGTACCTCTAGAGGTTTAATATATTAATCACACTCTGTACCTCTAGAGGTTTAATATATTAATCACACTCTGTACCACTAGAGGATAGTTTAATATATTAATCACACTCTGTACCTCTAGAGGATAGTTTAATATATTAATCACACTCTGTACCTCTAGAGGATAGTTCAATATATTAATCACACTCTGTACCTCTAGAGGTTTAATATATTAATCACACTCTGTACCTCTAGAGGTTTAATATATTAATCACACTCTGTACCACTAGAGGTTTAATATATTAATCACACTCTGTACCTCTAGAGGATAGTTTAATATATTAATCACACTCTGTACCTCTAGAGGTTTAATATATTAATCACACTCTGTACCTCTAGAGGTTTAATATATTAATCACACTCTGTATCTCTAGAGGTTTAATATATTAATCACACTCTGTACCTCTAGAGGATAGTTCAAATATTAATCACACTCTGTACCTCTAGAGGATAGTTCAATATATTAATCACACTCTGTACCTCTAGAGGATAGTTTAATATATTAATCACACTCTGTACCTCTAGAGGTTTAATATATTAATCACACTCTGTACCTCTAGAGGTTTAATATATTAATCACACTCTGTACCTCTAGAGGTTTAATATATTAATCACACTCTGTACCTCTAGAGGATAGTTTAATATATTAATCACACTCTGTACATCTAGAGGTTTAATATATTAATCACACTCTGTACCTCTAGAGGATAGTTTAATATATTAATCACACTCTGTACCTCTAGAGGTTTAATATATTAATCACACTCTGTACCTCTAGAGGTTTAATATATTAATCACACTCTGTACCTCTAGAGGTTTAATATATTAATCACACTCTGTACCTCTAGAGGATAGTTTAATATATTAATCACACTCTGTACCTCTAGAGGATAGTTTAATATATTAATCACACTCTGTACCACTAGAGGATAGTTCAATATATTAATCACACTCTGTACCTCTAGAGGATAGTTCAATATATTAATCACACTCTGTACCTCTAGAGGTTTAATATATTAATCACACTCTGTACCTCTAGAGGATAGTTCAATATATTAATCACACTCTGTACCTCTAGAGGATAGTTCAATATATTAATCACACTCTGTACCTCTAGAGGATAGTTTAATATATTAATCACACTCTGTACCTCTAGAGGTTTAATATATTAATCACACTCTGTACCACTAGAGGTTTAATATATTAATCACACTCTGTACCTCTAGAGGTTTAATATATTAATCACACTCTGTACCTCTAGAGGTTTAATATATTAATCACACTCTGTACCTCTAGAGGTTTAATATATTAATCACACTCTGTACCACTAGAGGTTTAATATATTAATCACACTCTGTACCACTAGAGGTTCAATATATTAATCACACTCTGTACCACTAGAGGTTTAATATATTAATCACACTCTGTACCTCTAGAGGATAGTTTAATATATTAATCACACTCTGTACCTCTAGAGGTTTAATATATTAATCACACTCTGTACCTCTAGAGGTTTAATATATTAATCACACTCTGTACCTCTAGAGGATAGTTTAATATATTAATCACACTCTGTACCTCTAGAGGTTTTAATATATTAATCACACTCTGTACCTCTAGAGGATAGTTTAATATATTAATCACACTCTGTACCTCTAGAGGTTTAATATATTAATCACACTCTGTACCACTAGAGGATAGTTTAATATATTAATCACACTCTGTACCTCTAGAGGTTTAATATATTAATCACACTCTGTACCTCTAGAGGATAGTTCAATATATTAATCACACTCTGTACCTCTAGAGGTTTAATATATTAATCACACTCTGTACCTCTAGAGGATAGTTTAATATATTAATCACACTCTGTACCTCTAGAGGATAGTTCAATATATTAATCACACTCTGTACCTCTAGAGGTTAAATATATTAATCACACTCTGTACCTCTAGAGGATAGTTTAATATATTAATCACACTCTGTACCTCTAGAGGTTTAATATATTAATCACACTCTGTACCACTAGAGGTTTAATATATTAATCACACTCTGTACCACTAGAGGTTCAATATATTAATCACACTCTGTACCACTAGAGGTTTAATATATTAATCACACTCTGTACCTCTAGAGGATAGTTTAATATATTAATCACACTGTACCTCTAGAGGTTAAATATATTAATCACACTCTGTACCTCTAGAGGTTTAATATATTAATCACACTCTGTACCTCTAGAGGATAGTTTAATATATTAATCACACTCTGTACCACTAGAGGTTTAATATATTAATCACACTCTGTACCTCTAGAGGTTTCATATATTAATCACACTCTGTACCTCTAGAGGTTTAATATATTAATCACACTCTGTACCTCTAGAGGATAGTTTAATATATTAATCACACTCTGTACCTCTAGAGGTTTAATATATTAATCACACTCTGTACCTCTAGAGGTTTAATATATTAATCACACTCTGTACCTCTAGAGGTTTAATATATTAATCACACTCTGTACCACTAGAGGATAGTTTAATATATTAATCACACTCTGTACCTCTAGAGGATAGTTTAATATATTAATCACACTCTGTACCTCTAGAGGATAGTTCAATATATTAATCACACTCTGTACCTCTAGAGGTTTAATATATTAATCACACTCTGTACCTCTAGAGGTTTAATATATTAATCACACTCTGTACCACTAGAGGTTTAATATATTAATCACACTCTGTACCTCTAGAGGATAGTTTAATATATTAATCACACTCTGTACCTCTAGAGGTTTAATATATTAATCACACTCTGTACCTCTAGAGGTTTAATATATTAATCACACTCTGTATCTCTAGAGGTTTAATATATTAATCACACTCTGTACCTCTAGAGGATAGTTCAAATATTAATCACACTCTGTACCTCTAGAGGATAGTTCAATATATTAATCACACTCTGTACCTCTAGAGGATAGTTTAATATATTAATCACACTCTGTACCTCTAGAGGTTTAATATATTAATCACACTCTGTACCTCTAGAGGTTTAATATATTAATCACACTCTGTACCTCTAGAGGTTTAATATATTAATCACACTCTGTACCTCTAGAGGATAGTTTAATATATTAATCACACTCTGTACATCTAGAGGTTTAATATATTAATCACACTCTGTACCTCTAGAGGTTTAATATATTAATCACACTCTGTACCTCTAGAGGTTTAATATATTAATCACACTCTGTACCTCTAGAGGTTTAATATATTAATCACACTCTGTACCTCTAGAGGATAGTTTAATATATTAATCACACTCTGTACCACTAGAGGATAGTTTAATATATTAATCACACTCTGTACCTCTAGAGGTTAAATATATTAATCACACTCTGTACCTCTAGAGGTTTAATATATTAATCACACTCTGTACCTCTAGAGGATAGTTTAATATATTAATCACACTCTGTACCTCTAGAGGTTTAATATATTAATCACACTCTGTACCTCTAGAGGTTTAATATATTAATCACACTCTGTACCTCTAGAGGATAGTTTAATATATTAATCACACTCTGTACCTCTAGAGGATAGTTTAATATATTAATCACACTCTGTACCTCTAGAGGTTTAATATATTAATCACACTCTGTACCTCTAGAGGTTCAATATATTAATCACACTCTGTACCTCTAGAGGTTTAATATATTAATCACACTCTGTACCTCTAGAGGATAGTTTAATATATTAATCACACTCTGTACCACTAGAGGTTTAATATATTAATCACACTCTGTACCTCTAGAGGATAGTTTAATATATTAATCACACTCTGTACCTCTAGAGGTTTAATATATTAATCACACTCTGTACCTCTAGAGGTTTAATATATTAATCACACTCTGTACCACTAGAGGTTTAATATATTAATCACACTCTGTACCTCTAGAGGATAGTTTAATATATTAATCACAATCTGTACCTCTAGAGGTTTAATATATTAATCACACTCTGTACCACTAGAGGTTTAATATATTAATCACACTCTGTACCTCTAGAGGTTTAATATATTAATCACACTCTGTACCTCTAGAGGATAGTTTAATATATTAATCACACTCTGTACCTCTAGAGGATAGTTTAATATATTAATCACACTCTGTACCTCTAGAGGTTTAATATATTAATCACACTCTGTATCTCTAGAGGTTTAATATATTAATCACACTCTGTACCACTAGAGGTTTAATATATTAATCACACTCTGTACCTCTAGAGGTTTAATATATTAATCACACTCTGTACCTCTAGAGGATAGTTTAATATATTAATCACACTCTGTACCTCTAGAGGATAGTTTAATATATTAATCACACTCTGTACCACTAGAGGTTTAATATATTAATCACACTCTGTACCTCTAGAGGTTTAATATATTAATCACACTCTGTACCTCTAGAGGTTTAATATATTAATCACACTCTGTACCTCTAGAGGTTTAATATATTAATCACACTCTGTACCTCTAGAGGATAGTTTAATATATTAATCACACTCTGTACCTCTAGAGGATAGTTTAATATATTAATCACACTCTGTACCTCTAGAGGATAGTTTAATATATTAATCACACTCTGTACCTCTAGAGGTTTAATATATTAATCACACTCTGTATCTCTAGAGGTTTAATATATTAATCACACTCTGTACCTCTAGAGGTTTAATATATTAATCACACTCTGTACCTCTAGAGGATAGTTTAATATATTAATCACACTCTGTACCTCTAGAGGTTTAATATATTAATCACACTCTGTACCTCTAGAGGTTTAATATATTTATCACACTCTGTACCTCTAGAGGTTTAATATATTAATCACACTCTGTACCTCTAGAGGATAGTTTAATATATTAATCACACTCTGTACCTCTAGAGGTTTAATATATTAATCACACTCTGTACCTCTAGAGGTTTAATATATTAATCACACTCTGTACCTCTAGAGGTTTAATATATTAATCACACTCTGTACCTCTAGAGGTTTAATATATTAATCACACTCTGTACCTCTAGAGGATAGTTTAATATATTAATCACACTCTGTACCTCTAGAGGTTTAATATATTAATCACACTCTGTACCTCTAGAGGATAGTTTAATATATTAATCACACTCTGTACCTCTAGAGGTTTAATATATTAATCACACTCTGTACCTCTAGAGGTTTAATATATTAATCACACTCTGTACCTCTAGAGGATAGTTCAATATATTAATCACACTCTGTACCTCTAGAGGATAGTTTAATATATTAATCACACCTAATAAACTGGTCATGAGTGTACACTTTTGGTACATTTTTTAGCTAGCTCATCTGGTTAGTTAGCCCTCTGTCTCATTGACCACCCAACTGCGCTGACCTTAAGCGAGCTAGCCACTTAATGTAACTTGTTTTCTCTAAGTGTATGTTAGCTAGCTCTGTTAGCCATGTTATGAATAAAACTACCATCTTCTGTAGACATCAGGGTCAGATTTCAGAGCGCTAGTTAGCTCCAAATGTGGTTTTAGCTCCGACTGCATGCTGACAGTGGTAGTGAATTCAGTGGCCATTCAGTGGCTAGCGACACTACAAACATCATTTTACCAGTTTCCCGTTAAGCACATATAATGTCTGTCCACCACAACATAACAGAGAGTTTCCTGATTGACAGTCTGTGTTTAATTTCATTGTGTATCAGAAACACAGTCTCAATTCATTTCAATGTGTACCAGAAACACAGTCTCAATTCATTTCAATGTGTACCAGAAACACAGTCTCAATTCATTTCAATGTGTATCAGAAACACAGTCTCAATTCATTTCATTGTGTACCAGAAACACAGTCTCAATTCATTTCAATGTGTACCAGAAACACAGTCTCAATTCATTTCATTGTGTACCAGAAACACAGTCTCAATTCATTTCAATGTGTACCAGAAACACAGTCTCAATTCATTTCAATGTGTATCAGAAACACAGTCTCAATTCATTTCAATGTGTATCAGAAACACAGTCTCAATTCATTTCATTGTGTACCAGAAACACTGGTGTGGATAATAACCTGTTAACTACTACAGACTGGTGTGGAGTTAACTACTACAGACTGGTGTGGATATTAAGTCTTTACAATTCATTTCAATGTGTACCAGAAACACAGTCTCAATTCATTTCAATGTGTATCAGAAACACAGTCTCAATTCATTTCAATGTGTACCAGAAACACAGTCTCAATTCATTTCAATGTGTATCAGAAACACAGTCTCAATTCATTTCAATGTGAATAATCACCTGCTCCAAAACCCCTGCAGGTCCTGGAATCCCGGGGCTCTCTGGAGGTAGGGCGCCACCTGCAGGATGGGAGGAGGAAGTACACCGTCAATTCTCGACTACAGACTTGGGATCATTACAGAGAACTACAATGGATAATAACCTGTTAACTACTACAGACTGGTGTGGATAATAACCTGTTAACAGACTGGTGTGGATAATAACCTGTTAACTACTACAGACTGGTGTGGATAATAACCTGTTAACAGACTGGTGTGGATAATAACCTGTTAACTACTACAGACTGGTGTGGATAATAACCTGTTAACTACTACAGACTGGTGTGGATAATAACCTGTTAACAGACTGGTGTGGATAATAACCTGTTAACAGACTGGTGTGGATAATAACCTGTTAACTACTACAGACTGGTGTGGATAATAACCTGTTAACTACTACAGACTGGTGTGGATAATAACCTGTTAACTACTACAGACTGGTGTGGATAATAACCTGTTAACAGACTGGTGTGGATAATAACCTGTTAACAGACTGGTGTGGATAATAACCTGTTAACAGACTGGTGTGGATAATAACCTGTTAACAGACTGGTGTGGATAATAACCTGTTAACAGACTGGTGTGGATAATAACCTGTTAACAGACTGGTGTGGATAATAACCTGTTAACTACTACAGACTGGTGTGGATAATAACCTGTTAACAGACTGGTGTGGATAATAACCTGTTAACTACTACAGACTGGTGTGGATAATAACCTGTTAACTACTACAGACTGGTGTGGATAATAACCTGTTAACAGACTGGTGTGGATAATAACCTGTTAACAGACTGGTGTGGATAATAACCTGTTAACTACTACAGACTGGTGTGGATAATAACCTGTTAACTACTACAGACTGGTGTGGATAATAACCTGTTAACAGACTGGTGTGGATAACCTGTTAACCTGTTAACAGACTGGTGTGGATAATAACCTGTTAACTACTACAGACTGGTGTGGATAATAACCTGTTAACTACTGTTACAGACTGGTGTGGATAATAACCTGTTAACAGACTGGTGTGGATAATAACCTGTTAACAGACTGGTGTGGATAATAACCTGTTAACAGACTGGTGTGGATAATAACCTGTTAACAGACTGGTGTGGATAATAACCTGTTAACAGACTGGTGTGGATAATAACCTGTTAACTGGTGTGGATACTACAGACTGGTGTGGATAATAACCTGTTAACAGACTGGTGTGGATAATAACCTGTTAACTACTACAGACTGGTGTGGATAATAACCTGTTAACAGACTGGTGTGGATAATAACCTGTTAACAGACTGGTGTGGATAATAACCTGTTAACAGACTGGTGTGGATAATAACCTGTTAACAGACTGGTGTGGATAATAACCTGTTTACTACAGACTGGTGTGGATAATAACCTGTTAACAGACTGGTGTGGATAATAACCTGTTAACTACTACAGACTGGTGTGGATAATAACCTGTTAACAGACTGGTGTGGATAATAACCTGTTTAACAGACTGGTGTGGATAATAACCTGTTAACAGACTGGTGTGGATAATAACCTGTTAACTACTACAGACTGGTGTGGATAATAACCTGTTAACTACTACAGACTGGTGTGGATAATAACCTGTTAACTACTACAGACTGGTGTGGATAATAACCTGGATTAACTGTTACTACAGACTGGTGTGGATAATAACCTGTTAACTAACAGACTGGTGTGGATAATAACCTGTTAACTACTACAGACTGGTGTGGATAATAACCTGTTAACTACTACAGACTGGTGTGGATAATAACCTGTTAACAGACTGGTGTGGATAATAACCTGTTAACTACTACAGACTGGTGTGGATAATAACCTGTTAACTACTACAGACTGGTGTGGATAATAACCTGTTAACTACTACAGACTGGTGTGGATAATAACCTGTTAACTACTACAGACTGGTGTGGATAATAACCTGTTAACAGACTGGTGTGGATAATAACCTGTTAACAGACTGGTGTGGATAATAACCTGTTTACTACAGACTGGTGTGGATAATAACCTGTTAACAGACTACTGTTACAGACTGGTGTGGATAATAACCTGTTAACTACTACAGACTGGTGTGGATAATAACCTGTTAACTACTACAGACTGGTGTGGATAATAACCTGTTAACAGACTGGTGTGGATAATACTGTTACAGACTGGTGTGGATAATAACCTGTTTACTACAGACTGGTGTGGATAATAACCTGTTAACAGACTGGTGTGGATAATAACCTGTTAACAGACTGGTGTGGATAATAACCTGTTAACTACTACAGACTGGTGTGGATAATAACCTGTTAACAGACTGGTGTGGATAATAACCTGTTAACTACTACAGACTGGTGTGGATAATAACCTGTTAACTACTACAGACTGGTGTGGATAATAACCTGTTAACAGACTGGTGTGGATAATAACCTGTTAACTACTACAGACTGTGGATAATAACCTGTTAACTACTACAGACTGGTGTGGATAATAACCTGTTAACAGACTGGTGTGGATAATAACCTGTTTAACAGACTGGTGTGGATAATAACCTGTTAACTACTACAGACTGGTGTGGATAATAACCTGTTAACAGACTGGTGTGGATAATAACCTGTTACAGACTGGTGTGGATAATAACCTGTTAACTAACAGACTGGTGATAATAACCTGTTACTACAGACTGGTGTGGATAATAACCTGTTAACAGACTGGTGTGGATAATAACCTGTTAACAGACTGGTGTGGATAATAACCTGTTAACAGACTGGTGTGGATAATAACCTGTTTAACAGACTGGTGTGGATAATAACCTGTTTAACAGACTGGTGTGGATAATAACCTGTTAACAGACTGGTGTGGATAATAACCTGTTAACTACTACAGACTGGTGTGGATAATAACCTGGTGTGGATAATAACCTGTTAACAGACTGGTGTGGATAATAACCTGTTAACTAACAGACTGGTGTGGATAATAACCTGTTTAACAGACTGGTGTGGATAATAACCTGTTAACTACTACAGACTGGTGTGGATAATAACCTGTTAACAGACTGGTGTGGATAATAACCTGTGTGGATAATAACCTGTTAACTACTACAGACTGGTGTGGATAATAACCTGTTAACAGACTGGTGTGGATAATAACCTGTTAACAGACTGGTGTGGATAATAACCTGTTAACTACTACAGACTGGTGATAATAACCTGTTAACTAACAGACTGGTGTGGATAATAACCTGTTAACAGACTGGTGTGGATAATAACCTGTTAACAGACTGGTGTGGATAATAACCTGTTAACTACTACAGACTGGTGTGGATAATAACCTGTTAACTACTACAGACTGGTGTGGATAATAACCTGTTAACAGACTGGTGTGGATAATAACCTGTTAACAGACTGGTGTGGATAATAACCTGTTAACTACTACAGACTGGTGTGGATAATAACCTGTTAACAGACTGGTGTGGATAATAACCTGTTAACAGACTGGTGTGGATAATAACCTGTTAACTACTACAGACTGGTGTGGATAATAACCTGTTAACAGACTGGTGTGGATAATAACCTGTTAACTACTACAGACTGGTGTGGATAATAACCTGTTAACAGACTGGTGTGGATAATAACCTGTTAACTACTACAGACTGGTGTGGATAATAACCTGTTAACAGACTGGTGTGGATAATAACCTGTTAACTACTACAGACTGGTGTGGATAATAACCTGTTAACTACTACAGACTGGTGTGGATAATAACCTGTTAACTACTACAGACTGGTGTGGATAATAACCTGTTAACAGACTGGTGTGGATAATAACCTGTTAACTACTACAGACTGGTGTGGATAATAACCTGTTAACTACTACAGACTGGTGTGGATAATAACCTGTTAACAGACTGGTGTGGATAATAACCTGTTTAACAGACTGGTGTGGATAATAACCTGTTAACAGACTGGTGTGGATAATAACCTGTTAACAGACTGGTGTGGATAATAACCTGTTTAACAGACTGGTGTGGATAATAACCTGTTAACAGACTGGTGTGGATAATAACCTGTTAACAGACTGGTGTGGATAATAACCTGTTAACAGACTGGTGACTGGTGTGGATAATAACCTGTTAACTACTACAGACTGGTGTGTTTAACAGACTGGTGTAATAACCTGTTAACAGACTGGTGTGGATAATAACCTGTTAACAGACTGGTGTGGATAATAACCTGTTAACAGACTGGTGTGGATAATAACCTGTTAACTACTACAGACTGGTGTGGATAATAACCTGTTAACTACTACAGACTGGTGTGGATAATAACCTGTTAACAGACTGGTGTGGATAATAACCTGTTAACTACTACAGACTGGTGTGGATAATAACCTGTTAACAGACTGGTGTGGATAATAACCTGTTAACAGACTGGTGTGGATAATAACCTGTTAACTACTACAGACTGGTGTGGATAATAATAACAGACTGGTGTGGATAATAACTACAGACTGGTGTGGATAATAACCTGTTAACTACTACAGACTGGTGTGGATAATAACCTGTTAACAGACTGGTGTGGATAATAACCTGTTAACAGACTGGTGTGGATAATAACCTGTTAACAGACTGGTGTGGATAATAACCTGTTAACAGACTGGTGTGGATAATAACCTGTTAACAGACTGGTGTGGATAATAACCTGTTAACTACTACAGACTGGTGTGGATAATAACCTGTTAACTACTACAGACTGGTGTGGATAATAACCTGTTAACAGACTGGTGTGGATAATAACCTGTTAACTACTACAGACTGGTGTGGATAATAACCTGTTAACTAACAGACTGGTGTGGATAATAACCTGTTTACTACAGACTGGTGTGGATAATAACCTGTTAACTACTACAGACTGGTGTGGATAATAATACTACAGACTGGTGTGGATAATAACCTGTTAACAGACTGGTGTGGATAATAACCTGTTAACTACTACAGACTGGTGTGGATAATAACCTGTTAACTACTACAGACTGGTGTGGATAATAACCTGTTAACAGACTGGTGTGGATAATAACCTGTTAACAGACTGGTGTGGATAATAACCTGTTAACAGACTGGTGGATAATAACAGACTGGTGTGATAATAACCTGTTACTACAGACTGGTGTGGATAATAACCTGTTAACAGACTGGTGTGGATAATAACCTGTTAACTACTACAGATAATAACTGTTAACAGACTGGTGGATAATAACCTGTTAACAGACTGGTGTGGATAATAACCTGTTTAACAGACTGGTGTGGATAATAACCTGTTAACTACTACAGACTGGTGTGGATAATAACCTGTTAACAGACTGGTGTGGATAATAACCTGTTAACAGACTGGTGTGGATAATAACCTGTTACAGACTACTGTTAACAGACTGGTGTGGATAATAACCTGTTAACTACTACAGACTGGTGTGGATAATAACCTGTTAACAGACTGGTGTGGATAATAACCTGTTAACTACTACAGACTGGTGTGGATAATAACCTGTTAACAGACTGGTGTGGATAATAACCTGTTAACTACTACAGACTGGTGTGGATAATAACCTGTTAACTACTACAGACTGGTGTGGATAATAACCTGTTAACAGACTGGTGTGGATAATAACCTGTTAACTACTACAGACTGGTGTGGATAATAACCTGTTAACTACTACAGACTGGTGTGGATAATAACCTGTTAACTACTACAGACTGGTGTGGATAATAACCTGTTAACTTACAGACTGGTGTGGATAATAACCTGTTAACAGACTGGTGTGGATAATAACCTGTTAACTACTACAGACTGGTGTGGATAATAACCTGTTAACAGACTGGTGTGGATAATAACCTGTTAACAGACTGGTGTGGTTAACAGACTGGTGTGGATAATAACCTGTTAACAGACTGGTGTGGATAATAACCTGTTAACTACTACAGACTGGTGTGGATAATAACCTGTTAACAGACTGGTGTGGATAATAACCTGTTAACTACTACAGACTGGTGTGGATAATAACCTGTTAACAGACTGGTGTGGATAATAACCTGTTAACAGACTGGTGTGGATAATAACCTGTTAACTACTACAGACTGGTGTGGATAATAACCTGTTAACCAGACTGGTGTGGATAATAACCTGTTAACTACTACAGACTGGTGTGGATAATAACCTGTTAACTACTACAGACTGGATAATAACCTGTTAACAGACTGGTGTGGATAATAACCTGTTAACAGACTGGTGTGGATAATAACCTGTTAACTACTACAGACTGGTGTGGATAATAACCTGTTAACAGACTGGTGTGGATAATAACCTGTTAACAGACTGGTGTGGATAATAACCTGTTAACTACTACAGACTGGTGTGGATAATAACCTGTTAACAGACTGGTGTGGATAATAACCTGTTAACAGACTGGTGTGGATAATAATAACTAACAGACTGGTGTGATAATAACCTGTTAACTACTACAGACTGGTGTGGATAATAACCTGTTAACAGACTGGTGTGGATAATAACCTGTTAACTACTACAGACTGGTGTGGATAATAACCTGTTAACAGACTGGTGTGGATAATAACCTGTTAACAGACTGGTGTGGATAATAACCTACAGACTGGTGTGGATAATAACCTGTTAACAGACTGGTGTGGATAATAACCTGTTAACAGACTGGTGTGGATAATAACCTGTTAACAGACTGGTGTGGATAATAACCTGTTAACAGACTGGTGTGGATAATAACCTGTTAACTACTACAGACTGGTGTGGATAATAACCTGTTAACAGACTGGTGTGGATAATAACCTGTTAACTACTACAGACTGGTGTGGATAATAACCTGTTAACAGACTGGTGTGGATAATAACCTGTTAACTACTACAGACTGGTGTGGATAATAACCTGTTAGACTGGTGTGGATAATACCTGTTACAGACTGGTGTGGATAATAACCTGTTAACTACTACAGACTGGTGTGGATAATAACCTGTTAACAGACTGGTGTGGATAATAACCTGTTAACAGACTGGTGTGGATAATAACCTGTTAACTACTACAGACTGGTGTGGATAATAACCTGTTTACTACAGACTGGTGTGGATAATAACCTGTTAACAGACTGGTGTGGATAATAACCTGTTAACTACTACAGACTGGTGTGGATAATAACCTGTTAACAGACTGGTGTGGATAATAACCTGTTACTACAGACTGGTGTGGATAATAACCTGTTAACAGACTGGTGTGGATAATAACCTGTTACTACAGACTGGTGTGGATAATAACCTGTTAACAGACTGGTGTGGATAATAACCTGTTAACTACTACAGACTGGTGTGGATAATAACCTGTTAACAGACTGGTGTGGATAATAACCTGTTAACAGACTGGTGTGGATAATAACCTGTTAACTACTACAGACTGGTGTGGATAATAACCTGTTAACAGACTGGTGTGGATAATAACCTGTTAACAGACAGGTGTGGATAATAACCTGTTAACAGACTGGTGTGGATAATAACCTGTTAACTACTACAGACTGGTGTGGATAATAACCTGTTAACAGACTGGTGTGGATAATAACCTGTTAACAGACTGGTGTGGATAATAACCTGTTAACAGACTGGTGTGGATAATAACCTGTTAACTACAGACTGGTGTGGATAATAACCTGTTAACAGACTGGTGTGGATAATAACCTGTTAACAGACTGGTGTGGATAATAACCTGTTACAGACTGGTGTGGATAATAACCTGTAACTACTACAGACTGGTGTGGATAATAACCTGTTAACTACTACAGACTGGTGTGGATAATAACCTGTTAACAGACTGGTGTGGATAATAACCTGTTAACTACTACAGACTGGTGTGGATAATAATAATAACCTGTTAACAGACTGGTGTGGATAATAACCTGTTAACAGACTGGTGTGGATAATAACCTGTTAACTACTACAGACTGGTGTGGATAATAACCTGTTAACAGACTGGTGTGGATAATAACCTGTTAACAGACTGGTGTGGATAATAACCTGTTAGACTGGTGTGGATAATAACCTGTTAACAGACTGGTGTGGATAATAACCTGTTTAACAGACTGGTGTGGATAATAACCTGTTACAGACTGGTGTGGATAATAACCTGTTAACAGACTGGTGTGGATAATAACCTGTTAACAGACTGGTGTGGATAATAACCTGTTAACTACTACAGACTGGTGTGGATAATAACCTGTTAACAGACTGGTGTGGATAATAACCTGTTAACTACTACAGACTGGTGTGGATAATAACCTGTTAACAGACTGGTGTGGATAATAACCTACAGACTGGTGTGGATAATAACCTGTTAACTACTACAGACTGGTGTGGATAATAACCTGTTAACAGACTGGTGTGGATAATAACCTGTTAACAGACTGGTGTGGATAATAACCTGTTAACAGACTGGTGTGGATAATAACCTAACCTGTTAACAGACTGGTGTGGATAATAACCTGTTAACAGACTGGTGTGGATAATAACCTGTTAACAGACTGGTGTGGATAATAACCTGTTAACTACTACAGACTGGTGTGGATAATAACCTGTTAACAGACTGGTGTGGATAATAACCTGTTAACTAACAGACTGGTGTGGATAATAACCTGTTAACTACTACAGACTGGTGTGGATAATAACCTGTTAACAGACTGGTGTGATAATAACCTGTTAACTACTACAGACTGGTGTGGATAATAACCTGTTTACTACAGACTGGTGTGGATAATAACCTGTTAACAGACTGGTGTGGATAATACTGTTACAGACTGGTGTGGATAATAACCTGTTAACTACTACAGACTGGTGTGGATAATAACCTGTTAACTACTACAGACTGGTGTGGATAATAACCTGTTAACAGACTGGTGTGGATAATAACCTGTTAACTACTACAGACTGGTGTGGATAATAACCTGTTAACAGACTGGTGTGGATAATAACCTGTTAACAGACTGGTGTGGATAATAACCTAACTTACAGACTGGTGTGGATAATAACCTGTTTAACAGACTGGTGTGGATAATAACCTGTTTAACAGACTGGTGTGGATAATAACCTGTTAACTACTACAGACTGGTGTGGATAATAACCTGTAACTAACAGACTGGTGTGGATAATAACCTGTTAACAGACTGGTGTGGATAATAACCTGTTAACTACTACAGACTGGTGTGGATAATAACCTGTTAACAGACTGGTGTGGATAATAACCTGTTAACTACTACAGACTGGTGTGGATAATAACCTGTTTAACAGACTGGTGTGGATAATAACCTGTTAACTACTACAGACTGGTGTGGATAATAACCTGTTAACAGACTGGTGTGGATAATAACCTGGTGTGGATAACTACTAACAGACTGGTGTGGATAATAATACCTGTTAACAGACTGGTGTGGATAATAACCTGTTAACAGACTGGTGTGGATAATAACCTGTTAACTACTACAGACTGGTGTGGATAATAACCTGTTAACAGACTGGTGTGGATAATAATACTACAGACTGGTGTGGATAACCTGTTAACAGACTGGTGTGGATAATAACCTGTTAACAGACTGGTGTGGATAATAACCTGTTAACTACTACAGACTGGTGTGGATAATAACCTGTTAACAGACTGGTGTGGATAATAACCTGTTAACAGACTGGTGTGGATAATACCCAGGATGTTGTCTACTCCAGACTGCTGTGTGGATAATAACCTGTTAACTACTCCAGACTGGTGTGCATACCTCAATGGACAGACTGGTGTGGATAATAACCTGTTAACTACACACACACACACTGGTGTGGACAATAACCACACACTACTACAGACTGGTGTGGATAACACACACACACACACACACACACACACACACACAATAACCTGTTAACAGACTGGTGTGGATAATAACCTGTTAACTACTACAGACTGGTGTGGATAATAACACTGTTAACTACTACAGACTGGTGTGGATAATAACCTGTTAACACACTGGTGTGGATCCTAACCTGTTGACGGTACTACAGCCGGTGTGGATAATAACTCTGGGTCTGTGTGTGGAGCTGATGGTGGATAATAAGGACCTGTTAAGGGGGACTGGTGAGGATAATAACCTGTTAACAGACTGATGGGCTGCCCTGGCTAACAGGCGGTGTGGGTGGGGGCCTGGTAGTCCTGAGCCTGGGGAACGACTGTGTGGAAGAGATTGGTTGTGTTGTGGTTGTGGATGGTTGTGTTGTGGTTGTGGATGGTTGTTTAACAGACTGGTTGTGGATGGTTGTGTTAACTGGATGGTTGTTTTGTGGTCAGACTGGTGGTGGATTGTGTTAACAGACTGGTTTTGTGGATGGTTGTGGACCTGTTGTGTTGTGGATGTGGATGGTTAACCTGGTCAGTGGTGGTTGTGTTGTGGTTGTGGATGGTTGTTTCGTGGTCAGTGGTGGTTGTGTTGTGGTTGTGGTGGTGACCATAGGACTGGTTGGACGACAGGTTAGAGGGGACTGTGTTGGACCACGGGGAAGGTCAGAGCTGTTGGGTCGGGGTCAGAACAGACTGGTGTGGCAGGATGGGTGCGGTGTGTTCCTGGATAGGATTGAGTGGTGAGGCGGGATAATAACCTGAACACTACAGACTGGTTGTGGACAGTACAGGTGTCTGTGAGAGAGGTGTGGGTGTTTGGATGGTGTGTGTAGTGTGTGTGTGTTCAGGTGTGTGTGTAGCGTGTGTGTGTGAGAGACTGGGTGTGTAACCGTCTCTGGACATTGTGATTCACTGTCTGTCGTCGTGGTGCTGGTCATCGTGGTAACCAGTAGACTGGTCGATCAGGGGTCAGAGGTGAACGATGGTCTGGTCTACATCTCCCAGAGGCAGCTCTGCTGTGGTGAATGGAGAGGAGATGAAGGGATTTGTAGTACCTTTGTAGTCTCTATCTCTGTCAGGACTGAGGGGTGAGGAGGAGGAGAGGGGTGAGTCAGGGAGGGTATGGAGACAGACTGGAGAGGAATAAGGAAGACTACAGAGGAGAGGAAGGGGGGACTACTGGGACTGGAGGGTGGAGGATAAGAGTTAACAGACTGGTGAGGAGGAGGAGGAGGACTGGTGTGGGAGGAGGAGACTGGGTGAGTCATGGACTGGTGGGAGGAGATGTTAACAGACTGGTGTGGAGGAGGAAGGAAGACTGGTGTGGATAATAACCTGGACTACTAGGGACTGGTGTGGAGGACCTGGAACAGAGGTGGAGGAGGAGGAGGAGGAGAGGGGTGAGTCATGGAGGGTAGACTGGGAGGAGAGGAGGAGATGAGGAGGAGGAGGAGGAGGAGGAGGACAGACTGGTGAGTAATGGAGGGTAGGGACTACAGAGGGATAATAACCTGGAGAGGGTGTGGAGGAGGAGGAGGAGGAGGAGAGGGGTGAGTCATGGAGGGTAGGGGGGAGGAGGAGAGACTGGTGAGGAGGAGGACCTGTTAACAGTGGGGAGGGAGGAGAGGAACAGACTGGTGGAGGAGGAGGAGGGGGGGTGAGGAAGACCTGGAAGAGTAGAAGGTGGGAGGATAAGGGGTGAGTCAGACTGGAGGGGGGAGAGAAGAGGACAGATGGGAGGAGGAGGGGTGGGTTAACAGACTGGTGGATAGAGGGGTAGAAGGACTGGTGTGGAGTCAACAGGGGTGTGGGAGGGGGACTACTACAGGGACTGGTGTGGATAGAGGGAGGAGGAGGAGGAGGAGGAGGAGGGGTGAGTCAGGGAGGGAAGGGAGGAGAGGAGAGGAAGAGGAGGAGGAGGAGGAGGAAAGGGGTGAGTCAGTGGGGGTGTTTGGGGGAGTGTGTGTGGGGTGTGTTAGGATGGGAGGAGTCAGAGTGATTTGTGATGTTAGAGTGTTTGAGGGAGATAGAGATCCACTAGTAATGTCTGTCTCTAAAGAGAATGATGAATCTGTTCCACTGTTGATTTCTGTCCTGGTTGTCTGTCTTTGATTACTTCTGTCTGGATCCGGAGAGGAGGATGTTGGTGTTAACGACTAGTGATGTCTGATTCAGGTAGCCCCTCAGTCACAGGTCCGCTGGTCTGACTCAAGGTGACCTCAGAGGTGACCTTTAACCCCTCAGGGTCAGGGGTCATCCCAGGTCCCCTCTCACCCCGCCCTACTCTGACGCTCCTGGTGCTCCTCCCCCCAGGGGTGGCCCCGCTCCGTCAGCCCAGCCAGGGTGTATCGTTGTGGGGTTAGCGTCCGGCCAGGCTTTCCTGGGCCTGCTAGAGGGCTGGAGGTCAGACTGGTGAGACGCAGGGCTCTGGGGACCTGGAGATGGATGGGTCTCTGTGAGAGGTGTGTTGGTCTGACTGGGTGAATCTGTTAGGTGAGTGTGTGTGTTGGGCTCTGAGTGGGTGAGTGTGTGGGTGAGTGTGTGGGTGAGTCTGTGGGTGAGTGTGTGGGTGAGTGTGTGTGTTGGTCTGTGGGTGAATGTGTGGGTGAGTGTGTGTGTTGGTCTGTGGGTGAGTGTGTGGGTGAGTGTGTGGGTGAGTCTGTGGATGAGTGTGTGGGTGAGTGTGTGGGTGAGTCTGTGGGTGAGTGTGTGGGTGAGTGTGTGTGTTGGTCTGTGGGTGAGTGTGTGTGTTGGTCTGTGGGTGAGTGTGTGGGTGAGTGTGTGTGTTGGTCTGTGGGTGAGTGTGTGTGTTGGTCTGTGAGACACATGTGTCAGTGTGTGTGTCCTGTGTGTGTGTTCATTCCGTGAGTGGGTCACATGGGTAAGTGTGTGTGTCCGTGTGTGTGTTCATTCTGGCAGGGTCCATGGGTAAGGTGTGTGTGTCAGTGTGTGGGTCCGTGTGTGTGTTCATTCCGGCAGGGTCCATGGGTAAGGTGTGTGTGTCAGTGTGTGTGTCCGTGTGTGTGTTCATTCCGGCAGGGTCCATGGGTAAGGTGTGTGTGTCAGTGTGTGTGTCCGTGTGTGTGTTCATTCCGGCAGGGTCCATGGGTAAGGTGTGTGTGTCAGTGTGTGTGTCCGTGTGTGTGTTCATTCTGGCAGGGTCCATGGGTAAGTGTGTGGTAGTGTGTGTCCCCGTGTGTGTGTTCATTCCGGCAGGGTCCATGGTAAGGTGTGTGTGTCAGTGTGTGTGTCCGTGTGTGTGTTCATTCCGGCAGGGTCCATGGGTAAGGTGTGTGTGTCAGTGTGTGTGTCCGTGTGTGTGTTCATTCCGGCAGGGTCCATGGGTAAGGTGTGTGTGTCAGTGTGTGTGTTCATTCCGGCAGGGTCCATGGGTAAGGTGTGTGTGTCAGGGTCGCACCCTGTAGTGACGTGGTCAACAGACTGAGGAGTTCCAGACGTATCCCTTCTATTGTCTGGTTCTTCCTCAGGAAGCAGGGGGACTTCCCTATCGGCATGCCCAGCCACGGTGAGCCCCGCCTGTGGGAGAGGACCGGGTTGACGGCCCCTGTAGGGTGGGGGTAGAACCAGGGATCCAGTCCAACTCTAAATCTCCCACAAAGCTTTCAGATGGTTGAAGACTGCCCTGGATAATCCAACCCCTCTCTCCCCTCTCCCCTCTCTCCTCCATCACCCCTCTCTCCCATCTCCTCTCCTCCATCATAATCACCCCTCTCTGGTGTCATCCCCCATCACCCTCCGTCCCGTCAGAGTCAACATGTATTTGGTCATGTTCCGGGCAGTTCCATCGCCATTGAAGCTTTCGGAGCGTTGGACTGAAGACACGCCCATCCAAGGGCCTTGACGTCCGAGGACTGCAGTCGGCTTCCTGACCTGGAAACCGCAGGAACATGGACACACACACACACACACACACACACACACACACACACACACACACACACACACACACACACACACACACACACACACACACACACACACACACACACACACACACACACACACACACACACACACACACACACACACACACACACTGTCACACACACACACACACACACACACACACACACACACACACACACAGTCACAGGATGAAGACAACAGTCACTGTGTGTGGAGCATGGTCAGGGGGAGGAAACACAGGATCAACATGGGTGCACTGGCTGGGGTGAGCGGAACAGCATGGGGACACATCCTCACAAACACACAGAGTTCCATCTAGTATCAGCAATTGTGGATGGTTGTTTTGTGGTCAACACAGTCACATGGTTGTACAGTGGTCAGTGGGGTTGGTCTGGCTGTGGATGGTTGTTTAGTACAGTGGTGGTTGTGTTGTGGTTGTGGATGGTAGGGATGTGGATGGTTGCGTGGTCTGGTGGTTGTGTTGTAGTGTGGACTGTTTAGTGGAATGGTGGTTGTGTTGTGGTTGTGGTGGTCCACTAGGATGGTTGGAACAGGGCTCTGGTAACAAAACAGTGTAGTCCACTACACAGGGAATAGTCAGGCATGTTGGGGTCTGGTCAGAACAGTAGTCCACTATATGGGTGAATAGTGTGTTCTGGATAGGATTGAACAGAAGTCGGGGGACACGGTTGAGGACATATAGGGAATAGAGGCTCTGGCCTATAGTAGAACCACTATCAGGTAGGGAATAGAGTGTCAACAGTCAACAGTAGTCCACTATATAGGGAATAGGGCTCTGGTCTCAAGGGGTGTGTCCGTCTCTGGCCAGTAGTCCACTATATAGGAATAGGGCTCTGGTCTATACGGTAGTCCACTATATAGGGAATAGGGCTCTGGTCTATAGTAGTACCACTATAGGAGGGAATAGGGCTCTGGTCAGGGATAGTAGAACACTATATAGGGAATAGGGCTCTGGTCAACAGTAGTCCACTGGGATAGGGAGGTAATAGGGTCTCTAGAGGAATAGAGCGTGACTAGGTGGATATAGGGAATAGGGTCTCTGGAGGGTAGGGAGGTGACTAGTAGGAATAGAGCTCTCTCTCTCTAAGGTCATGGAGGGTGGACTATAGTAGTAGGTCCACAATATAGGGAATAGAGCTCTGGTCATGGAGGGTAGGGTGTGACTATATAGGGTATAGAGCTCTCTCTCTAAGGTCAGGGCGTGACTATATAGGGAATAGAGTGAGTCTCTAAGGTAGGGGTGTGACTATATAGGGAATAGGGCTCTGAGGAGGAGTCATCCCAGGTGTGACTATATAGGGAATAGAGCTCTCTCTCTAAGGTCAGGGTGTGACTATATAGGAATAGAGCTCTCTCTAAGGTCAGGCGTGACTATATAGGGAATAGAGCTCTGGGTCTCTAAGGTCAGGGTGTGACTATATAGGGAATAGAGCTCTGGAGGGTCTCTAAGGTCAGGCGTGACTATAGGAGGAGGAATAGGGTCTCTAAGGTCAGGGTGTGACTATATAGGAATAGAGGTCTCTAAGGTCAGGGCGTGAGGATATAGGGAATAGAGCTCTCTCTCTAAGGTCAGGGTGACTATATAGGGAATAGAGCTCTCTCTCTAAGGTCAGGGGTGTGACTATATAGGGAGGGAATAGAGCTCTGTCTCTCTAAGGTCAGGGTGTGACTAGGGAAGGGAATAGAGCTCTCTCTCTCTAAGGTCAGGGCGTGACTATAGGGGTGAGTCCACTGGGGGTGTATAGGGAATAGAGCTCTCTGTGTCTAAGGTCAGGGTGTGACTGTATAGGGAATAGAGCTCTCTCTCTAAGGTCAGGGCGTGACTATATTTCTGTCCTAGTTGGAATAGATTACTTCTGTCTCTCTCTAAGGTCAGGGTGTGACTATATAGGGAATAGAGCTCTCTCTCTAAGGTCAGGGTGTGACTATATAGGGAATAGAGCCCTACTCTGACGCTCTCTCTCTAAGGTCAGGGCGTGACTAGCCAGGGTAATCCACTATATAGGGAATAGAGCTCTCTCTGCTCTGGAGGTCAGGGTGTGGCTATGGGGAGGAATGGATGGCTCTCTCTCTAAGGTCAGGCGTGACTATATAGTGTGGAATAGAGCTCTCTCTCTCTAAGGTCAGTGTGGTGTGACTATATAGGGAATAGAGCTGTCTCTCTCTAAGGTCAGGGTGTGACTATATAGGGAATGAGTGTGTGGGTCTCTCTCTAAGGTCTGGGCGTGACTGTATGGGGAATGAGTGTGTTGGTCTGTCTAAGGTCAAGGCGTGACTATATGTGGAATAGAGCTCTCTCTCTAAGGTCAGGCGTGACTATATAGTAGTCCACTATATGGGAACAGGGTACCGTTTGTTCCCATGACTACACATGTGTCAGTGTGTGTGTCCCATTCTGGCAGGGCCATGGGTAAGGTGTGTGTCCAGTGTGTGGGTCCTGTAAGTTGAGGCTGGTGGGTATCCAGGACCCTCCAGGTGACTCCAGTGTGTGTACGTGTGGTGCTCATTCAGGAGGGAGTAAGCCCTCTGATAGTGTCCAACCCCCGCTGCTCCCTGGCAGGGCTCCACAGAGCACCGTGTGTCCTGATGTGTGTTCCCCAGGGTCCACAGACACCCGCTGTCCCCAGCTGGCTCCACAGAGCATTCCGTGACCTCTGGCCCCCGGCCACCAACCCGTGTGCTGCTCCCCGCTGGCTCCACAGAGCACAGGGACCTACTGGACGTGGTCCACAGACACCCGCTGTATCCCTTCCCTGGTTCTCCTCAGAGCACTATCGGCATGACCACTGGCCCCCCTGGTGACAGACATATAGGCTACAGGCCGTACTGTCCCGTTAGCAGGGACACCTACTCCCCAGGTGACTATATGGACTACATAGACCATATAGACTACAGGCCTACTGACAGACTATATAGACTACAGGTCCGACTGATAGACTACAGGCCTACTGATAGACTATATAGACTACATCACCCCTACTGATAGACTACAGGCCTACTGATAGACTATATAGACTACAGGTCTACTGATAGACTATATAGACTACAGGCCTACTGATAGACTATATAGACTACAGGCCCTACTGATAGACTACAGGCCTACTGATAGACTATATAGACTACAGGCCTACTGATAGACTATATAAACTACAGGCCTACTGATAGACTATATAGACTACAGGCCTACTGATAGACTATATAGACTACAGGCCTACTGATAGACTATATAGACTACAGGCCTACTGATAGACTATATAGACTACAGGTCCGAATGATAGACTACAGGCCTACTGATAGACTATATAGACTACAGGCCTACTGATAGACTATATAATCTACAGGCCTACTGATAGACTATATAGACTACAGGCCTACTGATAGACTATATAGGCTACAGGCCTACTGATAGACTATATAGACTACAGGCCTACTGATAGACTATATAGGCTACAGGCCTACTGATAGACTATATAGGCTACAGGCCCTACTGATAGACTATATAGACTACAGGCCTACTGATAGACTACAGGCCTACTGATAGACTATATAGACTACAGGCCTACTGATAGACTATATAGACTACAGGCCTACTGATAGACTATATAGACTACAGGCCTACTGATAGACTATAGAGGCTACAGGCCTACTGATAGACTATATAGGCTACAGGCCCTACTGATAGACTATATAGACTACAGGCCTACTGATAGACTACAGGCCTACTGATAGACTATATAGACTACAGGCCTACTGATAGACTATATAGACTACAGGCCTACTGATAGACTATATAGACTACAGGCTCTGGTCTATAGTAGACTATGATAGACTACAGGCCTACTGATAGAGTATATAGGGACTACAGGCCTACTGATAGACTATATAGACTACAGGACTACTGATAGACTACAGGCCTACTGATAGAATACAGGCCTACTGATAGACTATATAGACTACAGGCCTACTGATAGACTACAGGTACCACTATATAGGGATACTGATAGAGTATATAGACTACAGGCCTACTGATAGACTACAGGTCTACTGATAGACTATATAGACTACAGGCCCTACTGATAGACTACAGGCCTACTGATAGACTATATAGACTACAGGTCCTATACTGATAGACTATATAGACTACAGGCCTACTGATAGACTATATAGACTACAGGCTCCTACTGATAGACTACAGGCCTACTGATAGACTATCTAGACTACAGGCCTACTGATAGACTACAGGCCTACTGATACACTATATAGACTACAGGCCTACTGATAGACTATATAGACTACAGGCCTACTGATAGACTATATAGACTACAGGCCTACTGATACGTGACTATATAGACTACAGGCCTACTGATAGACTACAGGCCTACTGATAGACTATATAGACTACAGGCCCTACTGATAGACTATATAGACTACAGGTCTACTGAAAGACTACAGGCCTACTGATAGACTATATAGACTACAGGCCTACTGATAGACTATATAGACTACAGGCCTACTGATAGACTATATAGACTAGAGGCCCTACTGATAGACTATATAGACTACAGGCCTACTGATAGACTATATAGACTACAGCCCTACTGATAGACTATATAGACTACAGGCCTACTGATAGACTATATAGACTACTGGCCCTACTGATAGACTATATAGACTACTGGCCCTACTTATAGACTATATAGACTACAGACCTACTGATAGACTATATAGACTACAGGCCTACTGATAGACTATATAGACTACAGGCCTACTGATAGACTATATAGACTACAGACCTACTGACTGATAGACTATATAGACTACAGGCCTACTGATAGACTATATAGACTACAGGCCTACTGATAGACTATATAGACTACAGACCTACTGATAGACTATATAGACTACAGTCCTACTGATAGACTATATAGACTACAGCCCTACTGATAGACTATATAGACTACAGGCCTACTGATAGACTATATAGACTACAGGCCTACTGATAGACCATATAGACTACAGACCTACTGATAGACTATATAGACTACAGGCCTACTGATAGACTATATAGACTACAGGCCTACTGATAGACTATATAGACTACAGGCCTACTGATAGACTATATAGACTACAGGCCTACTGATAGACTATATAGACTACAGGCCTACTGATAGACTACAGGCCTGATACTGATAGACTACAGGCCTACTGATAGACTACAGGCCTACTGATAGACTATATAGACTGCAGGCCTACTGATAGACTACAGGCCTACTGATAGACTATATAGACTACAGGCCTACTGATAGACTATATAGACTACAGGCCTACTGATAGACTATATAGACTACAGGCCTACTGATA